>NC_053041.3:111925567-112225775 GCF_002575655.3 Aegilops tauschii subsp. strangulata
ATACATGTCACTTGAAGTACACAGTCACTTAGACTGACTAAATTCTTCTTCTATACCATCTAACAGGTTGTCTAGCCTACAATCCTGTTGGGAATACTTTGTGGCTAATTCTACTTGGTCATACACCAAACTGACGGGGATCTCTTTCCCATCGGCCCCACAGGTCCGACCTCGGCCATGTGGTTCGGGTCAGCCTTGGTATATCGCGTCTTGACCATGGCCCAGGCTTCCCTCGCAACTTGTCGGCAGGCTGATATCTTCCATAATCGGAAGCGCCGCCGCGCACCCTTGAGCTTCTCCACAAGCTCCCCCATGCCTCCTGGCAGGGAGGCGGATGCCCACAAGGCTTGGGTAATGCCCTGCATCACCTGCCGAACTTGTTCATGCAGTTGTGAGAGCACGGGCAGAAGATCACCTACAGACCCGGGAATTTCCTCTGCGGGACGACCCGTCAGCATACCTACAGATATAACTCTGTTAGCTGGTTTCTTCGCCGAACTCAATAAAAAGTTCGTTCAAGCACTTAGTAAAAATGCCGCGTCGAAGCCTCTTATTCTCCTTTGTGGAGTCAGCAAGTTGGGCCCGAACATCTTTCAGTTCAACACTCAGCAGGATATTGGCATCTTGGAGATCGTTTTTCTCCCGCCTAACCTGCTTCAGCACGCGCTCGCCAGCCTTTAACTGTCGTTTAACATGGTGCTCATCCCCTTGCACTACCTCCGGATTAACGCCGGGATCATCTGCAGAATCTATTGTTAGATTTGCACGCATGCCGCATACTACCGGTACATGTCATTCTTTTTGATAGAGACAAGTGTTACTAGAGGGGGCCTTCTCGGACTCCTTCATTGCGGCAACTGCGGCCCATAGCTGGGCTTTGCACTCTTCCAGCTCTTGAGACAATTGGGTATTCTTCTCCGTAAGAACCTGCACAAATAATGATCCTTAAATCAGTTGTGTCAACTGTTTCAAGTCTCAGGGGCTACAGATATACATAATTATCAGATTTTCTTACCCGTATATCCTTTACATACTGGTTCGTGGCTCTGGCAAGACCATTTTGAGCAGCACAGATGTACGCGTCTCCTGATTTGAAGGCATCGAACGCGTCTTGGGAGAAACAAGCGTCACGGAGTACGGCCCGGCGACGCGTGTGATTCATAGCGCTCTCCACTTCGGAATGTGTAGCGGATAGCCTATCCGCATCCTCTGTAGGAGGAACATCCGGCGTTCGCCCCATGTTAGCGTCCGCCTCTATGTCCGGCTCTGGAGCCTGACTGGTGGAGGCGTGACCGGCAACCTCTCCGGATATAGTCCGGCGAGTGTTTTTCCTACTAGGAAACATGGACGTTATTATATTTTAAATGACGACAACCACGGAGCGGGGTTCTGTATCATACCTCTGCGACGGCGTCTCTGTCCTGACCGCCTTCCTTTTAAGCCTACCCGGCTTCGGTGCCCCTTATTGGTGAGTCACTGCGGGTTCGGCATGGCGTCTCGAGGGCCTTCCCTGTAAGACACCATTTGTGTGCGGTAGGTGAAGTGCAGAAAAGGGGATCCTTCTCTTAAGTTGGGACTCCGGTTTTACTTACATGCGATGCAGGGAGTAGTCCAGGATAATCGGCTATGATGGCCACCATGGCATCATCGCAGCTCCATTGATAGAACGTCTTGTCAATCAGTTCCACAAATATGTCCGGATCCTCTTCGAGTCCGGGATCGAGGGCCCGGTCAGGGTCCTCTGGTTGTGGAGGCGGGCTGTAGACCTCCCTCACGGCTTTTCGCAGCTCCTGCTATGAAACAGCAAGGTAAATATTCATGACAAAGAAAGCGGGAAGGTCTGGAGTAAAAAGTGGCAGCTCACCCAGGTTGGAGGGTTGTACATGGAGAATCCATCCCGTGGCTTAATGCGGATGAACTCCTCTTCCTCTCCTTTGTACAAACCGGACAGGATTTTTGCTAGAGCAGCAACTGAGTCCGGTCCCTTACGACCGCAGCGGGTGGCATCGTCTTCTCCGTTGAAGTGCCACATGGGTTGCCCCCGATATTGAAGTGGCTATACCCCCGCATTATACATATTGACATAACCTCAATTACTGTCAATCGTGACTGGGCCAGCGTCTGTATCTGACTCATCAGGTAAAGGACTTCCCCGTTATCTTCCTCCTGAGGGCTCCGAGGGCGCGAGCTGCGGCGTTTCTTCAAGGGAGTATTGTCGAACTCAGGAAGGCCCATCCGAATAGGGTCCGGAAGGGGGATGTCCTCCATATAAAACCACTCCAAAGGCCAGTCCTCGGATGTCTTCTTTGGAGTACCGGACAAGTATCCGGTCCCGGCGATGCGCCATATTTCGGCTCCGCCCACTTGGTATATTCACCCCTCCAATGTACGGGGTACGAGGCAGAATAGCCTCTTCCATAGCTCAAAATGAGCTTCACAGCCCAGAAACAGCTCGCAAAGAGCGACATAGCCAGCGATGTGTAGTATGGAGGCGGGAGTAAAATTATGCAGCTGGAGGCCGTAGAACTCCAGGGAAATCCAAGCCCTCTTAATAAATAAGGGACAAGGCATACCCGCTCCCCCGTGGATGGTTGGGAAAGCTCTCCGCTTGCTCCCCGCCATTGTAGGTGGTGAGCCCGGCTCAAACGGGAACCATATACACTGGAGGGAGAAATCCCTGGGTCTGTAACTCTACTAATTGGCTGTGAGGGACGGAACACTTCTTCCAATTACCGGGCTTAGGGCTACGGGAGCGAGAGAGGAGCTTCGATGGCCGGCCATGTTGGAATGGATTTTTTCCGGGCACGCTCCGATGGATACTCGCTGTGGGAGGATGGTGTGATCTGGATCTGAGAATCCCCGTCTCTTTAATAGACGATTTACTCGCATGGCTAGGGTGGCAAATGTAAAAATGCCCTGGCTTCTCGCATTCGCTCGACACGTGGAAGATAGCCATTATTAGGCGCAACATTTATGGGAAGCCAGACACTACTCAACAGGTATTCAGAATTTGGAGAAGAACCCACCTTGTAATGCCGAAGACAATCTGCGCGCGAGACTCATCGCCATTGAAGCCTGGTTCGGGGGCTACTGAGGGAGTCCTGGATTAGGGGGTCCTCGGACAGCCGGACTGTTGGACTATGAAGATACAAGATTGAAGACTTCGACCTGTGTCCGGATGGGACTTTCCTTGGCGTGGAAGGCAAGCTTGGGAATACAGATATGTAGATCTCCTCCCTTGTAACCGACTCTGTGTAACCCTAGCCCCCTCCGGTGTCTATATAAACCGGAGGGTTTAGTCCGTAGGACAACAACAATCATACCATAGCCTAGCTTCTAGGGTTTAGCCTCTATGATCTCGTGGTATATCAACTCTTGTAATACTCATATCATCAAGATCAATCAAGCAGGAAGTAGGGTATTACCTCCCTCGAGAGGGCCCGAACCTGGGTAAACATCGTGTCCCCCGCCTCCTATTACCATCCGCCTTAGACGCACAGTTCGGGACCCCCTACCCGAGATCCGTCGGTTCTGACACTGACATCGATCACGGAGGGCTTCTACATCAAGATCATAGCCTCTCCGATGATGTGTGAGTAGTTTACCATGGACCTTCGGGTCCATAGTTATTAGCTAGATGGCTTCTTCTCTCTCTTTGGTTCTCAATACAAAGTTCTCCTCGATGTTCTTGGAGATCTATCCGATGTAATACTCTTTTGCGATGTGTTTGCGGAGATCCGATGAATTGTGGGTTTATGAACTTGATTATCTATGAATATTATTTGGTTCTTCTCTAAATTCTTATATGCATGATTTGATATCTTTGCAAGTCTCTTCGAATTATCAGTTTAGTTTGGCCTACTAGATTGATCTTTCTTGCAATGGGAGAAGTGCTTAGCTTTGGGTTCAACCTTGCGGTGCTCGATCCCAGTGACAGAAAGGGAACCGACACGTATTGTATTGTTGCCATCGAGGATAAAAAGATGGGGTTTATATCATATTGCTTGAGTTTATCCCTCTACATCATGTCATCTTGCTTAAAGCGTTACTCCGTTCTTATGAACTTAATACTCTAGATGCATGCTGGATAGCGGTCGATGTGTGGAGTAATAGTAGTAGATGCAGAATCGTTTCGGTCTACTTGACATGGACGTGATGCCTATATTCATGATCATTGCCTTAGATATCATCATAACTATGTGCTTTTCTATCAATTGCTCGGCAGTAATTTGTTCACCCACCGTAATACTTGCTATCTTGAGAGAAGCCACTAGTGAAACCTATGGCCCCCGGGTCTACTGTACATCATATAAGTTTCCTATCTACAATTCTAGTTTACTATTTATTTTGCAATCTTTATTTTCCAATCTATACAACAGAATACCAAAAATATTTATCTTATTATCTTTATCAGATCTCACTTTTGCAAGTGGCCGTGAAGGGATTGACAACCCTTTTATCGCGTTGGTTGCAAGGTTCTTGATTGTTTGTGCAGGTACTAGGTGACTCACGTGTCTTCTCCTACTGGATTGATACCTTGGTTCTCAAAACTAAGGCAAATACTTACGCTACTTTGCTGCATCACCCTGCCCGCTTCAAGGGAAAACCAACGCATGCTCAAGAGGTAGCAATCGCTACGTGCGAGAAAGTCTCATCGTAGTCAACTCCTTGAACTTGTCGAAAACCTTTCGCAACAAATTGAGCTTTGTAGACAGTAACATTCACTACAAAGAAAGACACATCCGTGACATTTTGGGCCAAACGAATTTTTTTTCTGTTATACTTATGACACTTCTATGACGATAATTGTGACAAAACCCGGTATCATCATAGGTGTGGTGGGCTCCTACTTCTATGACAAAAAATCATGACACAAAATGGGCTTTTTGTCCTAGGCGGGCCGGAGACGCAGCTGCATGACATTCTTTGGGCCGTCCATGACGGAAAAAACCATGGTAGAAGCGAGGGCGAGGAAAATATCGGGGTGTTCCCGGTTACGGTGGGTGGTCGGGGCCGAGCGATGCGCGTTTCTCTCGTACACGCACGCGCATGGGTGCGAGGCATTGGGCTCTAAATGAACCCGAGCGAGGCGTTCGCCTACTGAACCCGATCGATTGCACTGCAGGCTACGCGTTACTGAACCCGAGCGACGATCGATGGCTATTAACTAAACCCGATCGAGCGATTCCTTCGCTACTGCTGCTAACTGAAGCTGATCGATGCTGCCTCTGGATGAACAGTGAGTGTTGCTGGGGGGTTTGGATGAACAGCTCCTGGTGGGGGTGGATGAACAGGACCCCGTGGTGTTGCCTCTGGATGAAAAGGACTCCGATCGATCGAGCTGGTTGGGGCTGGATGAACAGGACCACACCATGGAGGGCTGGATGAATAGTAGATGGTGGAGGGCTAGATGAATAGTAGCTCATGGAGGGGTGGTTGAACAAGAGCCCGTGGAGAGGGCTGGTTGAACAGTAGCCGGTGGAGTAGCGCGCGATGGAGGCTGGATAAACAGGAGCCCGTGGATGAACAATCGTAGGTGGAGGCTGGAGGAGGTCGACGGTGGATGAACAGTAGCCCGTGGAGGCTGGAGGGGGTCGATGGTGGAGATGAGCAGTACCCCGTGGGGTCCCGTTTTGCTGTACGCCACACCCCTCCCGATGAACAGGACTCCCGTTTCGACCGTAGCGCTCCAACACAAGTCCATTTCCTCCGTTTTGCGGTACGCCACACCCCTCCCGATGAACAGGACCCCCGTTTCGACCGTAGGTGGTCGGTTTCCTCCGTTTTGCGGTACGCCAGACCCCTCCCGATGAACAGGATCCCGCTTCGACTGTGGACGGTCGAACACAAGGCCGTTTCCTCCGTTCCGCGGTACACCAGGCCTCGTTTCCATCAGCTGTTCCGTCCAAGCCGGTTGGCTCGCACGCGTTTCGTTGCCTCCCGATGAACATGACGCATTCCGTTGCCTTCCCATGGACACGACGAGGACGCAGTTTCTCCGTTCCGACCCAGCCATGTACACGAGCCCTGGCCGTACGTATGCGCGAGTAGGCGTTCGAGACCCCGCCCGTATGTACGTACGTGGCCGTATTTTCTTTCTTGCACACTGGCCGCTATACGTACGTGTACATGCTACGTGCACGCCTCTACTACGACACGTGCGCGCCTCTACATCGACCAGTATGTACGTACACGTTCGCGACCAGAATGACAACGCTATGTACGGTTCGACCTAGTGGGTCGCGACTGTCAGGCACTTCCTTGCGTGCGAAGATGTAGCTGGTGGGTCCCAGCAGTCAGGGGGGCGAATCGTTTTTTTTGCCCGGACGTACTTCCTTGCGTGCGAAGATGTAGCTGGTGGGTCCCAGCATTCAGGGGGAAACATTTTTTCACAAAATACGGTGGCCCGTCCGGTGGGTCCCCGCTGTCAGGTGGAGGAATAATTATTTTGCGCGTAATAAGGAGGCACTTCCTTGCTGCGGCCGTGGACCTAGTTGTCAGCCTCTCCACGTACAGTCCACGTCCGATGGAAGCCGTTCCTTGACCATGTTGACCATGCCATGCCGAGAGCACCAGGGCGGTGGATGACGGCGAGGCCTAGGAAGGGGACGACACGGAGCCGGGGAAGACGCGACAGTGATGCCCATGCGGAGAGGAGTACGAGGGTTTGATACGTCTCCAACGTATCTACTTTTCCAAACACTTTTGCCCTTATTTTGGACTCTAACTTGCATGATTTGAATGGAACTAACCCGGACTGACGCTGTTTCAGCAGAATTTCCATGGTGTTATTTTTGTGCAGAAACAAAAGTTCTCGGAATGACCTGAAACTTCACGGAGATTATTTTTGGAAATAATAGAAAAATACTAGCGAAAGAATCAAGGCCAGGGGGCCCACACCCTGTCCACGAGGGTGGGAGGCGCGCCCCTGCCTCGTGGGCCCCCTGGTGCTCCACCGACCTCAACTCCAACTCTATATATTCATGTTCGGGGAGAAAAAACATCAGAGAGAAGGATTCATCGCGTTTTACGATACGGAGCTGCCGCCAAGCCCTGATCTTTCTCGGGAGGGCTGATTTGGAGTCCTTTCGGGGCTCCAGAGAGGGGAATCCGTCGCCATCATCGTCATCAACCATCCTCCATCACCAATTTCATGATGCTCACCGCCGTGCGTGAGTAATTCCATCGTAGGCTTGCTGGACGGTGATGGGTTGGATGAGATTTATCATGTAATTGAGTTAGTTTTGTTAGGGTTTGATCCCTAGTATCCATTATGTTCTGATATTGATGTTGCTATGACTTTGCTATGCTTAATGCTTGTCACTAGGGCCTGAGTGCCATGATTTCAGATCTGAACCTATTATGCTTTCATGAATATATGTGAGTTCTTGATCCTATCTTGCAAGTCAATAGTCACCTACTATGTGTTATGATCCGGCAACCCCGAAGTGACAATAATCGGGACCACTCCCGGTGATGACCATAGTTTGAGAGTTCATGTATTCACTATGTGTTAATGCTTTGGTCCGATACTCTATTAAAAGGAGGCCTTAATATCCCTTAGTTTCCAATAGGACCCCGCTGCCACGGGAGGGTAGGACAAAAGATGCCATGCAAGTTCTTTTCCATAAGCACGTATTACTATATTCGGAATACATGCCTACATTACATTGATGAATTGGAGCTAGTTCTGTGTCACCCTATGTTATAACTGTTGCATGAATAATCGCATCCGGCATAATTCTCCATCACCGATCCAATGCCTACGAGCTTTTCACATATTGTTCTTCGCTTATTTACTTTTCCATTGCTACTATTACAATCACTACAAAACACAAAAATATTACTTTTGCTACCGTTATCACTACTATCATATTACTTAGCTACTAAATACTTTGCTGCAGATATTAAGTTTCCAGGTGTGGTTGAATTGACAACTCAGCTACTAATACTTGAGAATATTCTTTGGCTCCCCTTGTATCGAATCAATAAATTTGGGTTGAATACTCTACCCTCGAAAATTGTTGCGATCCCCTATACTTGTGGGTTATCAGGGTTCACTGGTTCGGCTGCGGTGTGAGGCTGCCATCACCGCAAAATAACAGGGGGTGTGGGTGAGTAGAGGGATGGCCTGGCCAGCGGTGGGAGTAGTAGGGGGTGGTGAGGCCTCCGCGCCATCACAGCCGTCCACGGGAGGCAGGAGCACGCGGCACGATCGACGCTGGTTTGGGCGGCTGGAGCAAGAAGACCAGAGGTTGGAGAAGCACTACGGCCGTTGGATGGACATCGTACGATCACTAGAGCTAGAATCGTTCATATATTGACTAAGTTGACAAAGCCCTCCGTCCCTGTCAACTTAGTAGGCCCACAAGTCAGCCTCCCACTGTGGTGGGTCCCAGCTGGCAGGGGGTATTCATTTTTGTGTGCCCAATAAGGAGGCACTTCCTTGCGTGCGAAGATATAGTTGGTGGGTCCGACCTGTCAGCGGAGGGAACTTTTTTTCGTCAAATACAGAGGCCCCTCCGGCGGGTCCCAGATGTCAGGTGGAGGAATCATTATTTTGCATGTAATAAGGAGGCATTTCCTTGTGTGCGGCCATGGAAACCCAGCTGTCAGCCTCTCCACGTACAGTCCACTTCCGATGGATGTCGTTTGTTGACCACGTTGACCACGCCGCGCCGAGAGCACCAGGGCGGTGGACGATGGCGAGGCCTACGAAGGGAACGACACAGAGCCGGGGAAGACACGGCAGTGGCTGCCCACGCGGTGGAGAGTACGAGGGTTGACTGGTTCGGCTGCCGTCGCCGGAAAATAACATGAGGTGTGGGTGAGTAGAGGGATAGACAGGCCAGGGATGCGAGTATACGATGGGGCCGTGAGGCCTGCCCGGCAGCACAGCTGGCCACGGGAGGCGGGAGCAGGCGGTTCCGACGGCACTGGTTTGGGCGGCTGGGGCAGGAAGATCAGAGACTGAAGAAGCACGATTGCTGTTAGATTGACATCTAACGGTCTAACGTTGGTAGAGTCGATTGTTGACTAAGTTTCTTTTTTGAGAAACCTTGTGTACGCATGAACTTAGTAGGCCCACAAGTCAGCCTCCAAATCTGTGGCAGACAACATAAAGCCCATTTGCTATTTTTTAATAATTTGCAGCCCATTTGCTAATTCTTATGTAATTTATTACAACCCATTTTCTGCCCAGGACCACGGTCAAAAAGTTCAACCTTATTTTGCATATTTTGGTGGAGTCCAAACTTTTGTAATCCTGAAATGATAAACATTTTTTTAAGAACTTATTGATTTGCCAAAAAAAATCGTTTTGTTTTTGTAAGCAAATAAGACGTGGGACAATTGAGTTGGTTTAAGGGACAGTGGTAAAAAAATCAGCGCTGCGAGGGAAAACAACAACAAAAATAAGGATGTAAATATGAAAAGGGAATTTTATGTATTTTGAATATAATGATACGTGTATATGAACTAGTAAAACTATAGGTAGAGATTAGAAAACGGATGTAGGACATGCGTTTCAAGAGGAAAATAGAACTGGGATGTGTGTTTGATTCAGTAAAAAAACTGCCTTTGGATGTTGTAAGACAAAATATAACTAACGCTGGCGGGCCAGAGGCCAGTAGATACCTGCTGGATCTTTGTGCCCCGTTGTCGCCATGGGCTGGGCCTGCTAAAAAACCATGCCTGGGCAGTCTACAGCCCAGTTGAAACTTGCTCGACCTGAAAAAAACAATATACGTGCTCAATAAACGAGAGAATTCTGCAAGTACAGACTGATAACTGGGATGCAGCAGGAATATTGTTTTTTCATCGTGATAATAAGTGCATGCACTTGTTTCGAAAAATTTGGAGAACTGGGAATTCGAATGGTAGGTGCTTATGCTACCCATCAAATAAAAATCAGGTGCCTGAAAATTCGTTTCGAAACAAATGATTCAGCTTATATCCACGTCGACCCTCGGCATGATGGTTGGAAGCAAATGCCAAGTTCATACCAAAAGATCGTTAGCAATGATACGTCTCCAACGTATCTATAATTTTTTATTGTTCCATGCTATATTACATTCGGTTTTGGATGTTTAATGGGCTTTATTATACACTTTTATATTATTTCTGAGACTAACCTATTAACCGGAGGCCCAGCCCGAATTGCTGGCTTTTAGCCTATTTCAGTGTTTCGAAGGGAAAGGATATCAAACGGAGTCCAAACGGAATGAAACCTTCGGGAACGTGATTTTCAGAACAAACGTGATCCAGAGGACTTGGAGTCTACGTAAAGCAATCAACGAGGAGAGCACGAGGCATGGGGCACGCCTACCCCCCCAGGCGCGCCCTCCACCCTCGTGGGGCCCACGTTGCTCCACCGACGTACTTCTTCCTCCTATATATACCCATATACCCTGGAAACATCAGATACGGAGCAAAAACCCTATTTCCACCGCTGCAACCTTCTGTACCCATGAGATCCCATCTTGGGGCCTTTTTCGGCGCTCCGCCGGAGGGGGCATTGATCACGGAGGGCTTCTACATCAACACCATAGCCTCTCCGATGATGTGTGAGTAGTTTACCTCAGACCTTTGGGTCCATAGTTATTAGCTAGATGGCTTCTTCTCTCTTTAGATCTCAATACAAAGTTCTCCTCGATCTTCTTCAAGATCTATTCGATGTAATCTTCTTTTGCGGTGTGTTTGTCGAGATCCGATGAATTGTTGGTTTATGATCAAGATTATCTATGAACAATATTTGAATCTCCTCTGAATTATTTTATGTATGATTGGTTATCTTTGCAAGTCTCTTCGAATTATCAGTTTGGTTTGGCCTACTAGATTGATCTTCCTTGCAATGGGAGAAGTGCTTAGCTTTGGGTTCAATCTTGCGGTGTCCTTTCCCAGTGACAGCAGGGGCAGCAAGGCACGTATTGTATCATTGCCATCGAGGATAAAAAGATGGGGTTTATATCATATTGCATGAGTTTATCCCTCTACATCATGTCATCTTACTTAAAGCATTACTCTGTTCTTATGAACTTAATACTCTAGATGCATGCTGGATAGCGGTCGATGTGTGGAGTAATAGTAGTAGATGCAGAATCCTTTCGATCTACTTGTCGCGGACGTGATGCCTATATACATGATCATACCTAGATATTCTCATAACTATGCTCAATTCTATCAATTGCTCGACAGTAATTCGTTTACCCACCGTAATACTTATGCTCTTGAGAGAAGCCACTAGTGAAACCTATGGCCCCGGGTCTATTTTCCATCATATTAATCTTCCATCACTTAGCTATTTGTATTGCCGTTTATTTTACTTTGCTTCTTTATCATAAAAATACCAAAAATATTATCTTATCATATCTATTAGATCTCACTCTCGTAAGTGACCGTGAAGGGATTGACAACCCCTTTATCGCGTTGGTTGTGAGGTTCTTATTTGTTTGTGTAGGTGCGTGGGACTTGTGCGTGCTCTCCTACTGGATTGATACCTTGGTTCTCAAAAACTGAGGGAAATACTTATGCTACTTTACTGCATCACACTTTCCTCTTCAAGGGAAAACCAACGCAGTGCTCAAGAGGTAGCAAACAACAATACCAACTTGCGGACGACAAGGTAGTACAAGTACAAATACCAAACTAACTTATAATCTTTTTACTCCTGGCCCTAGTGTTTGTCTGGTAGAAAATCTTGCAGAGGACCAGCTCCCGCTCCTTCTCTTGCTCCAGGTCCCCGAGGTGGTACTGGTGCATCACCCAGTTGGTCCTCTGCTGGTCGAAGTTCTTGTTGGTGTGCAGCACCAGAACCTTCTTGCTGCCCGTCTGCCGGCCGTTGACCATCACCCGCAAGGTATTGCCGGTGTTGTGCCACATCGCGTGCATGCTGCACTCCGACTGTATCTTGCAACGCGTCCACGTGCCCCTTTTGAACGCCCTGGAATTGCGCTGGAAGAAATGCTTGCTTAGGCCACTCAGTGTGATATCTGCAGTATTGTCAAATACAGGTTTTAGTGTACGTAGCTGGCATTTTCATAACATCTTTGGCATGTTGCAGTCACTTGTTTCAGTTTTTATTAACTGTCAAATTGTAATTGCTTCACCAGGTCTGCGTCTAAAAAGAAAAATAGAGCTATAAACAAAGGAATATGTTTGTGCAAGTAGACGGCCGATCGGTGTCTTACCTGGAAGTTTCTCAGGATGGGTGTAGCATATGCCATGCTCGCTGTCGATGGTTAGTATGAACAAATCGATGAGAGGGTGAGATCTCGCGCTGTCAGCACTCACTTTGGCCTCAAGGTGCTCGATCAGCTCCTGATCCGTGGGATCGAACTTGACGCCAGCCGGCAGCATCGACCAATCCTTCTTCGACTTGCATCGGTTAATTCCAGTTATATGGTACTCAATGTATGATCAATCGACTGTTTTAAGTGAATGATGAAAGATTTCGACAGATAAGTGGTACTCCAAATCTCAAGTCCAGAATACCCGAACACGCCGCCGGGATTCTTGTGTCACCTCACGCGCAGCATGTTGTCACGTCAATTCAATGTGTGGACATGATGAATAATTTGACCGACGTATACTAGTACTACTACTGTACTACTTACTAGTCGTATTTAGTGTCACATTTTAACCATAGGTTTAACTAACAAGTACACACTTGAAGCCTAATTGATATATATATATATATATATGTATATACATAGTAATACTATTCATCACCCAGGTTGCAGAATAAGTTATTCTTCGTCCGAGGTAATCTTACGACCGCTTCATAAATAAATTACATTTGGAATACAAATAGTTACATTCATATTGATTCACTACGTAAAATTTGGTATAAGAAAACAAAAAAATAGGTTATACGACGAGAAATATCGCATTTTATGTATGTTTTTACGTTCGTAACTTTACGTAACATAAAATATTTTTTACGGCAAGTATATATTTTCTTACGCTCTCTTTTTACGTATGAAATAAGACAAAATTTACGAAACGTAAAAATACGGTGCATTGATGTCAAAATAGAGAGGGGGTGAAGAATAACTATTCCTCACCCAGGGTGACGAATAGCGCTATATATATATATACTGCACAACATCTCCATCATCATTATCAGTACATCCTGCGCAGGTGAGTTAGGATGCACTTATCCCAGAAATGTATCTATCCTTCAAACCAGAGGAGTGCTTCAAACTAACAACAGTACATAAAATCCAACAAAAGAGGGTCGTGCTACAGCAGCAGAATACATGGCTCAGTCTAGATATCAGTACGAATCAAGTTGTGCATATTTGCTATTGGCATGAACCACATCGCCGCATGTCGGGTTTGCAAAAGCCATCCATCGCATGGAAGCTTGATGCCTTTCACACACTGAAGATTATCTGGCAACAAGCTGTGTCGACGAATCTCTGGATATGGTGATTCATGAAACCCATGGTATGATGTGTAAACACAGTCCCCCTGGCGAATGGAAGTTGCATAGCACGGTAATCATCGCCGGTGATATGATCGATGATTGGTTGGATGATCGGATAATTGAGCCCGAGGAACATGGAGTGGTTGCCGAGGCTGTAAACCCGCCTCCAGTTGAATACGCTTGGCCCAACGGAGCTGGGATCTTTCTCGAACACGAAGCAGCCATAGCCATCAATGTCATGAATGCCCCAGGCATTATACTGCATGTGGTTTGATGTAATGGTTTGGTCAATTTGGTACGTGCAAATGAGCATCAAATGACCGTCGTCAGCTGAACGAGCGATAAACCACCACCCATCGGCTGGTATGATTCTAGGTCCTGGAATCATGAAGGCCAGCGCATTTTGCGTCTGCTGCAACAATTCAAATTGGAGACCAAAAGGACAAAAATAAACAATCATGTTCAGAGTATGTGTGGAATTAAGATTATTATAACAGTGACACATATCATAGACAGAGAATTGCAATGTCGTGGTCATAATCATACCCCAAGTTAAAAAAAATAAGCCAATGGCTTTCATATTCTAGCAATATGTCATGGTTCAAACATGATGTAACAATGAGAGGAAAACAACTATGACAGAGCCTACTCATATTCTACCATAGCACTTACTACTACTGTTCTCATATCAACTCTAAGCAATAACATGCGTTGTTATAAAAATCTTGGAAATGAGAGTAACATATAGCAATCATGATGTTATGCTCATAATATCTATTCTAACAATCATTAGATGCCAATTGTTCTCATATCAACTCTAACAATAACATGTGTGGTCTTAAAAATCTAGGAAATGAGAGGAACATATAGCAATGATGTGGTTATAGACATACTATCTATTCTAAATTTGTAACAATGAACACACAGTCGTATTCATGAGGTAAAGATGAGATGAGATAGAATAATTACACGACGATAGATTCCACCAGTATAGGTAGCCAATCTGTGCGTCGACCGCGTAAACGATGCCATCATGCACTATAGCATCAGACATAAATGTTGCCTCAACAGGATTGACGATGAGCCATAACCATGTATGGCGACCGGATTCCAGATAGACTAATCCCATGTTGAACAAGGCAATGAGCTTGTAATCCATGTAGTCTTCTGATGGTGTGGGAACTTCGCAGATTACAACTTTCAGCAAATAGAGGTCGAGCCAAAAGCTTGACGCGTCTCGTGCGTAGTAGGCAGGGGTGTCCGGCGGGCCGCGAGGCTCGATGGCGGCGGTATCCAACGATGGAAGGGTGATCTCTCGCTGGGTGTAGATATCCACGAGATGCCACGGACTACCGGATTGGTGGATGAGGACGATCCAGTTGGCCTTCATGCCCGCCCAGTAGTGGCCGCGCATGAAGGACAGGTGGACGGGTAGTGGTAGCATGTCGAGGGGCACCACGGCAACCCCCGTAGGATCGTCAAGTCGGTGTCTAGGCCACCTGCGAGGATCGGGCATCAGCAATCAGGGTGTCTTGAAAAGAGCCGGCCGGTCGCAGACGAGTAGACGGTACAAAGACACCGAGCATGCGGCCAGACGGACGGTGCTGAGTAGGTCCATACGATTACAATCTGCTCCGAGAGAACATCAGGGAGGGAATTCCAATCGCGGCTCTGCATGTCAGTCGGTTCTGCCATTGGGGTTTTCGGTGCCTGCGAGCCAGCGGGGAAGTGGATTCAGGCGGGCGAGTGAAGAAGCTTCTCCTCGTGTGTCCGAGCAGTGAGCGGGGGGATATGGTACGCGCGAGCTACCAAGGAAGATAGCGCGGGCGGGCGAGCAATGAGCGGGGGGAAATGGTGTGCGGCCGACAATGGGTAAGAGAGGAGGAAGAAGAAGAGAGGAGGAAGAAGAGTGGAAGACGGGGAATAAAGTGCATTAAATCTCAATTCTACTACTACTACCAGGATATACCGTCCTTCGGAGTGTAAATAGTTACACCGATGACATGTGGGTCTACCACAAGAGGGCCCATATGTCAGTTAATGGAGGACAGAAGCGTGCTCTACTGGCAAACATGATGGCAGTACTGGGTAAGGCTGATTTAGTAACACCAACATGCTGGTTCAGCTTATTAATTAAGTGTCCCATCTGCTGCAACATGTATTGTCACTTCACTGCGACGACTAGTTGAATAGTTCTCTCTGACCGAGATGGAGAATAATGGATCGCGAAGACTTCCTTTCTACATTATCCCTATGCTTCTATGCTCACTTCACTCATTTTGTTCCGTACGTAGTCACTTGTTGAAATCTCTAGAAAGACAAATACTCCGTATTTGGGAATAGAGGGAGGATTTTACTCCGTATTTGGGAACAGAGGGAGGATTTTACTCCGTATTTGGGAACATAGGGAGTATCACCATATGGAGGGAACAGAGGAAGCTTGAAATATGAACATGTCAATGGGAGGGAGTAAGCCCCATGCATGCATGCATGCATGCAACATGCAACACTCACATGTAAACATGGACGCACGCAACACTCACGCACCCATGTGGCACACAGCACACGACGCAACACACACGCTCATGCTCAAGTGCCCAACCTACTCCCTACGTCCGTGAAAGACTGTACATTTAGAGATTTACACATTGACCAGGGCATAATTAATGCCCAAAAGTAGCAGACTTATGTGTGCATGCGACCATTGAGAGAAGAAGATTAAATGAAGGTCGTTGCATGCTGTAATTAAGGATAGACATGTAGCCTATACCTAGAGCACAAGTTGGTGCATTAGTCAATCAATATCGATTTAGATTAAAGGCTAAATGCATTGGAAGTGTAGATGTACTACACTCTTTGTTTTTTAGCCGATGTACACTCTTTGTTGGAAGACCGAGGGAGTACACGCGCATGCACTCACATACACACCCAGGGTGGTTCGCGCGCAAGGGTTGGACTCCTGTCGCGCCTGCGTAAAGTTTTGTTTAACTGATTTCTTTGCTCTGCCAACTGATAGGTGGGACCCAGAAACCAGGTGACAATTTAACTAGTCAACAAAGTGCCACGTCGACTATGTGGCCGGTCAGTAGGGTGTAATAAGGTGCTCTACGATGAGATAGTGATCGTATAATCACTCCAAAAGTATATATAGTGACCGTAAAGAGCGTATTGTTACATACGTTGACCGCCAGTGTAATTTTTGTCATTTCAAATTAAGCCATATTAACCGGAAAGGACGCAGTATGGACTAGTACTAGTACCTCTTTGATGTGTCCCGTCGACTCGCCAAACGAGGAGAAGCTTGCTTACTATGCCTCTCCCTCGCCCACGTGCGCAGTGGTTCGCAGGACAAGGAGAGGGTTTTGACTACAGCGCCCTCTCCCTCTCCTTCTCCCTCTCCCTCGCCCTCGCCCTCGCCCTCGTAGTGGACGTGCAACAGTTCAATCGGTGTCAGATTGCCAGAAGCATATTGTAATGTAGTGTCATCATTGTTGGACCTTTCGAAGAGGTGAAGAGCCAAGTGCAAGGTTCACACGAGTACAAACTGTTGAACCTCCCAAAGAGGCAAAGAGCCAAGCGCAAGGTTTTATAGGAGTTGTCGTCCTAGTAGGAGTGTACTGCAACTATAGCGAACGATGCTACTGTATGATGCCGCCACGTCACGTATATCCAAAGCTGTGCCACCTTTTTTGCTCAAAGAGCGTGTTGGAGCCCATGCAACAACCACACAAGTTGCACGTACACATAACACATTTACTAGTAATAAATTCTAAAGGACAAATGCCAGTATGCCACACAAGTTCATCCCAATTCATGTGATAAATTTGTGCACGACTAGTCTACATATATTCACAGCACTACCGTTCACAATTTACCGTACTCCACTTACACGTTATAGATGGGCTACATGTCCTCCTCCAGGTTCTAGTCTCAGGTGTTCTTCATGGATGGCACGATCCATAGCGGTGGGCAACGGGAATCATTGTCGCAGCTTTCTAGTCCGGTTCCACACGATGGAGACTCATCCAGCTGAAGTGGCATAAATCAGGGATAGCGTGTCCCAGCATGTCGTTCATCTGGCGGTGCGCACTGAAGACACAACCATGCTTGATGAACGGCAGGCCTTCCGTGTCATGCATGGAAGGTGGCATCCGCTTCACAATGGGGTAGCTGTCCCCAATGAAAAGCGAGTACTCTCCAAGAGTGTTCCTCAGCACCCACGTAGCATCACGGGGGTCAAACTCGGCACCGTTCATCTGGTACATGCGGCATCTCAGATCTGGACACATGGTGACGTACATAGTCAAGGTCCATGCATAATAATGTTGTGCTCAAATATGGCGGTCAGTAATACTGTGCAGCAAATAGTACTACTCTGGTATAGCGGAAGTAAAATAACCGGCTTATTATATATAGCCACTCTTGGCTACATGGATGAGATAGTAAGACATGGAAAAACAAAAAATGGTGGCAGCTAGTGGGTTCAAGTCTTCAAGGGCCTAGCTAGCTATACGCGTCCTCCAAGGTAAAAAGTACTCCTACTAGTACGTAAGTAGAGTACTAGTACAACAATGAAAGAGAAGGCGAGAGGGTTAAAAAATGGAATACCTGGGTAGATGGTGACGGTCCGATCGTGGTAGATTGTGTGACCATGTTGCACATCAGTGGTACCATGGGTAACGACTGCTGAGATAGTTGATCCCAATATGCCAAAGTCAGCTACAAGGTTCCAGGTTAGACCAAATCGCGGATGCAAATGCACATCCAGGATCGGCGATCTTATTTTGATCACGGGATGACTGGTCCCTGCAAAATAATGGAGTACCGTTAGGGATGCAAATGATGGTTTGTGCATTCCGTTTGTAATCTCCCGTACCGTAGGATGGCAACCAGATGAAACAAGTCCCCTGGCTTGTCACCACGAAGATGCGGCCTAGATGGCGCATGGCATCTTCGAACGTGTAGGGGTACAAATCTGCCGCCGCCAACATGCGTCAGCCTCTGCCGTTACTGCCTCTTGCATTGATGGCAATCCTTATGTCGAACACCGCGATGAGATAGTAATCGTCGTAGCCACGTCGCTTTGTCGGCGGGTCCGCAATTGCTATCTTCTTCAATCTCATGTAGGCATCGTCATACGTATTCAAGCCCAGCCAGTCCGGAAGGCCGATCCCAATGGTGGAGAAGGGGTCTACCGGAACGGCCGCACTGCTGTGGATGTTGTGCAAAATGATGGTGGTATCCGGCCGGAGGTATGCAAGCCAATCTTCATTGGCACCGACCCAGACCTATATATAAGACGGTGGGCAGCGAAGAAATTACGGGATGGAAATGGAATAACTAAGTACTACATGATCAAACTCCATTACTGACCTGCTCATCGGACAAAATTCGACTACCTCTCAACGTCGACAACTCTAGCGGAGTCAACGTGCAACCATGGCCAGGGAACGGTGGACTGTTCGAAGGATTGTCCCCTAGAAGAACCTTCTCCTCGAGGACGCATGGAAGACCAAGAAGCATGGCATTTTCCCAAGGCATTTTAAGCACCGTCTTGAAAAAGTTGGTGCAGGAAGCACCGAGTCTTCCGGCGGTGAGGACGTGGGAGCGGCGTGCGATTTCTTCCAGAGGATCGTCGTCCAAGGTCTCCCAGCCCCGACGAGGAGGAGAACCGCCTGGCGAATCCATGGGAGCAGCGACGAACTGCATTCTCTTCGGGGGGAGGGGAACTGGCGAGGAGGAGATAGAGCGTAGTAATCGCAGGGCCTCGTCCCTTCCAACTATAGATCGTTCCTTAGCGAAGGGGTGAGGCTATTATTTACTACTAGTATTAGCATTATGGGATGTTATGGGATTGCATTATACTGTAAATAATAGCACTAGTAAGAAATTTTTGGCACTAGTTAGTAGTTTTTGGCGTGGATTAAGAAATTTTGGGTATGTTTTTGCTATTTTTTGTACACGCCAACTAGTGTCAAAAAACGTCTTACATTATGTGACGGAGGAGTACGTACTCGTACTGTAGTAGTACTAGTACTACTTTCTCAACTAGTAGTGCGATCTACTGTACTTCTAGTATAGTGCACTAGTTTTGAACTCTTGAATCTCAGGGCCAAGGAGCTACAGTTGGAAGTGGAGGGTACTACTGTTCTCTAGAACCATCGCTGTACTATCAATGCAGGGAAAGTACACCTGCGTAGTGGCCTAGTGGGTACTCTCGGTGCTCTATTCAGCCGCTCCTCTCACGTAGCTGGCCTACTCAGCCGCTCCTCTCACGCACACACTAGCAGCCTGTTTATCAGCGACGGTTACTGCGGGGGCAGAACATTTGAGTTATTTGATAGAGCGAGACTAGGCTTTTCGCTTCCATTTGTGGAGGTGTAATCGATCTCGTCGAACTTTGTTAGTAGTTCCTTCTTTATGAATGAGATGAAGCAAAGCTTTTGCCTTCCTTTAAAAAAACACGTCAAGAGGAATTTCTTTTATAGTAGAGCCGATAATGGAGCGAAGTCCATGCGTGCAACGGCACAAGCTACAGAGTAGTAGTAGAGCACTTTACGTACAGAGCCATATTGCACAGTTCCCAATGCCCCGCCAGGCTTTTCCGGCTCCTCGGGCTTAATTGAGAGGCGCTAGTTTAAATATGCTACTAGCTGATGAGGAAGCTGCAAGCGAGGTGCGGCTACGGCGAGCATGCGAGCCACGAGATGCTGGGAAGGAAAACCCGTTCACGTGGCTAGGCTATCCAGTGCATCCAGATTATGGTGCCGCACGTCCGTTTGACTTCAAAACTCAAACTACCCGTGTAAAATAATTGCTCGCAGCGAAGTTACTATTAAAAAAAAGGCTGTCATGCGTTCGGCTGGGATCGAACCCACAAAACAAGGTATACACTCCCGCGACCACTAATAGTACTCGTTGGAGTACAACACAACCTAGAATCGCCTTTTGTCGCTAGTAGTACATTGTTCCTTACAAGAAACCCCTAATAATGCAAGAAACCACTAATAATGCCATGAAACTACTACCACTTGCATACGTGGCAGACTTAAGATAAGACTACTGATGACCCACAAGTATAGGGGATCTATCGTAGTCCTTTCAATAAGTAAGAGTGTCGAACCCAACGAGGAGCAGAAGGAAATGATAAGCGGTTTTCAGCAAAGTATTCTCTGCAAGCACTGAAATTATAGGTAACAGATAGTTTTGCGATAGGATAATTTGTAACGAGCAACAAGTAACAAAAGTAAATAAAGTGCAGCAAGGTGGCCCAATCCTTTTTGTAGCAAAGGACAAGCCTGGACAAACTCTTATATAGAGAAAAGCGCTCCCGAGGGCACATGGGAATTATCGTGAAACTAGTTTTCATCACGCTCATATGATTCACGTTCGGTACTTTGATAATTTGATATGTGGGTGGACCGGTGCTTGGGTGCTGTCCTTGCTTGGACAAGCATCCCACTTATGATTAACCTCTATTGCAAGCATCCGCAACTACAACAAAAGTATTAAGGTAAACCTAACCATAGCATGAAACATATGGATCCAAATCAGCCCCTTACGAAGCAACACATAAACTAGGGTTTAAGCTTCTGTCACTCTAGCAACCCATCATCTACTTATTACTTCCCAATGCCTTCCCCTAGGCCCAAATAATGGTGAAGTGTCATGTAGTCGACGTTCACATAACACCACTAGAGGATAGACAACATACATCTCATCAAAATATCAAACGAGTACCAAATTCACATGACTACTAATAGCAAGACTTCTCCCATGTCCTCAGGAACAAACGTAACTACTCACAAAGCATATTCATGTTCATAATCAGAGGAGTATTAATATGCATATAGGATCTGAACATATGACCTTCCACCAAGTAAACCAACTAGCATCAACTACAAAGAGTAATCAACACTACTAGCAACCTACAGGTACCAATCCCAGACTTAGAGACAAGAATTGGATACAAGAGATGAATTAGGGTTTGAGAGGAGATGGTGCTGGTGAAGATGTTGATGGAGATTGCCCTCTCCCGATGAGACGAGCGTTTGTGATGACGATGGCGATGAATTCCCCCTCCCGGAGGGAAGTGTCCCCGGCAGAACAGCTCTGTCGGAGCCCTAGATTGGTTCCGCCAAGGTTCCGCCTCGTGGCGGCGGAGTCTCGTTCCGAAAGCTTGTTTATGGTTTTTCTTCGGACGAAAGACTTCATATAGCAGAAGATGGGCACCGGAGGGCCAACAGGGGGCCCACGAGGCAGGGGGCGCGCCCCCCACCCTCGTGGACAGGTGGAGGCCCCCCTGACGTGTATTCTTCTTCCAGTATTTTTTATTATTTCCAAAAATAACTTTCGTGGAGTTTCAGGACTTTTGGAGTTGTGCAGAATAGGTCTCTAATATTTGCTCCTTTTCCAACCCAGAATTCCAGCTGTCGGCATTCTCCCTCATGTAAACCTTGTAAAATAAGAGAGAATAGGCATAAGTATTGTGACATAATGTGTAATAACAGCCCATAATGCAATAAATATTGATATAAAAGCATGATGCAAAATGGACATATCAACTCCCCCAAGCTTAGAGCTCGCTTGTCCTCAAGTGGAAGCCGATAACGATAAATATGTCCACATGTTTAGGGGTAGAGGTGTCGATAAAATAAAATACGGACATGAGGGCATCATGATTATTCTCATAACAGCAACATATATGGATATTGTCATATGATCTCTTATGCTCAAGTAATAATCTATTCACAATGCAAAGTATGAATTAGAAACTTTATTGAGAACTAACAAACTGTAATCTCAGTCATTGAAGCAATTGCAATTTATCATAACATCAGAAAGAGTGTCTGTCAGAGCTTTCTAGCAAGTCCACATACTCAACTATCATTTAGTCTTTCACAATTGCTAACAATCACGCAATACTTGTGGTTACGGAGTTTTAATCATTCACAGAGAAAGATAGGGGCTTATAGTTTCGCCTCCCAACCTTTTACCTCAAGGGTAATGTCAACAATAATAGTTCATGCTAACCCACATCCAATTAGATATATCTATCAGGATCTTTCCAACATCCTGTGCTTGCCAAAGGATAAAATGTAAAAAGGAAAGGTGAAGATCACCATGACTTCTTGCATAAGGTAGAAGGTAATAATAAAAGATAGGCCCTTCGCAGAGGGAAGCAGAGGTTGCCATGCGCTTTCAGGGTTGGATGCACAAAATCTTAATGCGAAAGAACATCACTTTATATTGCCACTTCTGATATGAACCTTTATTATGCAGTCCGTCGCTTTTATTCCTTCCACATCACAAGATCGTATAAAGCTTAGTTCCTCCACACCAATCAATCATACATATTTAGAGAGCAATTTTTATTGCTTGCACCGATGACAACTTACTTGAAGGATCTTACTCAATCCATAGGTAGGTATGGTGGACTCTTATTGCAAAACTGGGTTTAAGGGTATTTGGAAGCACAAGTAGTATCTCTATTTGGTGCAAAGAATTTGGCTAGCATGAGGGGGAATGGCAAGCTCAACATGTTGGATAATCCATGACAATATACTTTATCTCAGATATAAGAAAACATAACCCATTACGTTGTCTTCCTTGTCCAACATCAACTCTTTAGCATGTCATATTTTAATGAGTGCTCCCAATCATAAAAGATGTCCAAGATAGTATATTTATATGTGAAACCTCTCTTTCTTTATTACTTCCTATTAATTGCAATGATGACCAAAGCTATGTTTGTCAACTCTCAACAATTTTTAATCATCATACTCTTTCTATGTGAAGTCATTACTCTCAATAAGATCAATATGATCTCTTTTTTTATTTCTTTTTATTCTTTTCTCTTTTCTTTTATTCACTCAAGATCATAGCAAGATAATCAAGCCCTTGACTCAACACTAATCTTTATTATATATAGCTCATGGACTCGATTACATAGAGGGATCATAAAGCAAAACGCAAAACTAGATCATACCAAAACTTTATTCTACTAGATCAAGATACTACTAATAGGATCGAACTAAGAAAAATGGTAAAGATAGGAGATGTGATGGTGATACGATACCGGGGCATCTCCCCCAAGCTTGGCAGTTGCCAAGGGGAGTGCCCATACCCATGTGATTATGTCTCCTTTGTTGGTGAAGAGGATGGTGGTGATGATGGGTAGTCGCACATCGAGCGTAAGAGATCCTCCAGCTTGCGGATAATGCCCTTGAGTGCAACAATATGCTCCTTCAACAAAATATTTTCACGTGTGAGATACTTGTTTTGTATACGAGCTAGCTCAATCATCTTGAAAGCTTCGATCTCAGTTGGGGTAAGAAGATTGTGATCAAGTTGAAGGATGTCTTCTGTTGCCGGAACATGGTCCTCCGTGGCCTTCTTGATCCCTTCATCCTTGTTGATCTCCATGGGTTCTTCCCTCTTCAGCTCTATCTTCATTAGCCAAGCATCGTTGTCACCATTGATGGAGGAGGGGGACGACATGATGCCTGGCCTTGACAACCGTGACAGAAAACAGCTCGAAACAAGAACAGAGGACAATTGCGTGATACAAGAGTCAAAACCTTCGGGAGATTATATAATGAATTTTTACCGGCCAAAATACGTATCCTGCAGGAAAACTGGGTCCGGAGAGCACACGAGGTGCCCACGAGGTAGGGGGCGCGCCCAGGGGGGTAGGGCGCGCCCTCCACCCTCGTGGAGGCCTCGTGTCCTTCCCGGACTGCTTCTTATTTTTCTATTTTTCTAAATATTCCAGAATGGAGAAATATTGCCCTTAGAACTATTTTGGAGTCAGTTTACTTACCGCACCACATACCTATTCCTTTTCGGAGTCTGAAACGTTCCGGAAAGTGTCCCTTATGTATTCCTCCGGGGTTACGGTTTCAATAACATTGGTTTCAATATTTATGGGATTACCTGAGATATAATGTTTGATTCTTTGACCGTTCACCACCTTCGGATTTGTGCCTTCGAAGTTGTTGATTTTTATGGCACCGGAACGATAGACCTCCTCGATGACGTAAAGACCTTCCCATTTAGAGAGAAGTTTTCCTGCAAAAAATCTTAAACAAGAGTTGTATAGCAATACATAATCACCTACATTAAACTCACGCTTTTGTATTCTTTTGACACGCCATCTTTTAACCTTTTCTTTAAATAACTTGGCATTCTCATAGGCTTGGGTTCTCCATTCATCAAGTGAGCTAATGTCAAATAACCTCTTCTCACCGGCAAGTTTGAAATCATAATTGAGCTCTTTAATAGCCCAATAAGCCTTATGTTCTAGTTCGAGAGGTAAGTGACATGCTTTTCCATAAACCATTTTATACGGAGACATACCCATAGGATTTTTATATGCAGTTCTATAGGCCCATAATGCATCATCAAGTTTCTTGGACCAATTCTTTCTAGATCTATTAACAGTCTTTTGCAAAATTAATTTGAGCTCTCTATTACTCAATTCTACTTGACCACTAGACTGTGGGTGATAAGGAGATGCAATTCTATGATTAACATCATATTTAGCAAGCATTTTACGGAAAGCACCAGGAATAAAATGTGAACCACCATCAGTCATTAAATATCTAGGGACTCCAAACCTCGTAAAAATAACTTCTTTAAGCATCTTAATAGAAGTGTTATGATCAGCACTACTAGTTGGAATAGCTTCTACCCACTTAGTAACGTAATCAACAGCAACTAAAATATGTGTGTATCCATTAGAGGCAGGAAAAGGCCCCATATAATCAACAGCAACTTACGAGCATCCTTGAAGAGAGTAGGCCAATAAAAACCGGATTGCAATACCTTATGTGCAGTTCTGTCTCCAGCGTGGTGTCCTCCATAAGCCTCGGAGTGACACTTGCGTAGGATATGTTCCTGTTCATGCTCAGGTACACAACGTCTAATGACACCATCTACTCCTTTATAAAGATGTGGGTCATCCCAGAAGTAATGTCTTAAATCATAGAAAAACTTTTTCATTTGCTGGTATGTGAAACTAGGTGGTATAAATTTAGCAACAATATAATTAGCATAATCAGCATACCAAGGAGCAGTACGAGAAGTATTTATGACATTTAATTGTTCATCCGGAAAGCTATCATCAATAGGTAGTGGGTCATCAAGAACATTTTCTAACCTAGACAAGTTGTCTGCAACGGCGTTCTCAGCTCCTTTTCTATCAACAATATGCAAATCAAATTCTTGTAGCAAGAGAACCCATCTAATAAGTCTAGGTTTAGCATCTTTATTTTCCATAAGATATTTAATAGCAGCATGATCAGTGTGAATAGTTACTTTAGGATCAACAATATAAGGTCTGAACTTATCACAAGCAAATACAACTGCTAAGAATTCTTTTTCAGTAGTAGCATAATTTCTTTGAGCATTGTCTAGAGTTTTGCTAGCATATTGGATAACATTTAATTTCTTATCAACTCTTTACCCTAGAACAGCACCTACAGCATAATCGCTAGCATAACACATAATTTCAAAAGGTAAATTCCAATCAGGTGGCTGAACAATAGGTGCAGAGATCAATGCTTTCTTAAGTATTTCAAATGCTTCTACAGAATCATCATCGAAGACAAATGGTATATCTTTTTGTAATAAATTAGTCAGAGGCCAAGAAATTTTTTAGAAGTCCTTAATGAACCTCCTATAAAAACCGGCGTGACCAAGGAAACTTCTTATACCTTTGATGTCCTTGGGACATGGCATCTTTTCAATTGCATCAACCTTGGCTTTATCAACTTCAATACCTCTTTCAGAAACTTTATGCCCCAAGACAATACCTTCATTAACCATAAAGTGACACTTTTCCCAATTCAAGACAAGATTAGTTTCTTCACATCTCTGCAAAACTCGATCAAGGTTTCTCAAGCAATCATCAAAAGAGGATCCATAAACGGAGAAATCGTCCATGAAAACCTCACAGATCTTTTCACAAAAGTCAGAGAATATAGCCATCATGCATCTTTGAAAGGTAGCAGGTGCATTACATAAACCAAAAGGCATACATCTATAAGCAAAAGTACCGAAAGGGCAAGTAAAAGTGGTCTTTGATTGATCATCGGCTGACACAGGTATTTGAGAGAAACCAGAATAACCATCTAGAAAGCAAAAATGTGTATGTTAAGATAATCTTTCTAGCATTTGATCGATAAAAGGTAAGGGGTAATGATCCTTTTTAGTAGCTTTATTTAATTTGCGGAAATCAATTACCATCCTATAACCTGTAATAATTCTTTGTGGGATCAATTCATCTTTATCATTAGGAACGACAGTAATACCTCCCTTCTTAGGGACACAATGGACAGGACTTACCCACTGACTATCAGCAACGGGATAAATAATAACTGCCTCAAGAAGCTTTAGTATTTCCTTTCTTACCACTTCTTTCATCTTAGGATTCAGCCGTCGTTGGTGATCACGAACTGGTTTGGCATCTTTCTCCAAATTTATTTTGTGTTGACATAGAGTGGGACTAATGCCCTTAAGATCATCAAGAGTATATCCAATAGCAGCACGGTGCTTCTTCAGAGTTTTCAATAATCTCTCTTCTTCATGCTCTGAAAGGTTAGCACTAATAATAACAGGATATATCTTTTTCTCATCAAGATAAGCATATTTAAGAGTATCAGGCAACGGTTTAAGCTCAAACACGGGATCACCCTTGGGTGGAGGAGGATCCCCTAGGATTTCAACAGGTAAATTGTGTTTCAGGATGGGTTCCTGTTTAAAGAATACTTCATCTATTTCCCTTATTTCATTCATAAACATATCATTTTCATGGTCTAGCAAATATTGTTCTAAAGGATCACTAGGAGGTACGGCAATAGAAGCAAGACCAATTATTTCATCCTTACTAGGCAATTCCTCTTCACGGTGTTGTCTACGAAATTTAGAAAAGTTGAACTCATGAGACATATCACCCAAACCAATAGTAACAACATCCTTTTCGTAGTCTATCCTAGCATTAACGGTGTTCAAGAAGGGTCTACCAAATATAATGGGACAAAAGCTATCTTCTGGGGAACCAAGAACAAGAAAATCAGCAGGATATTTAGTTTTCCCACACAAGACTTCAACATCTCTAACAATTCCCATTGGTGAAATAGTATCTCTATTGGCAAGTTTAATTGTGACATCAATATCTTCTAACTCAGTAGGTGCAATATCATGCTTGATTTCTTTGTATAAGTCAATAGGTATTGCACTAGCACTAGCACCCATATCACATAAGACAGGATAACAATGATCTCCTATTTTAAGAGAAATAATAGGCATGCCTACCACAGGTCTATGTTTATCTTTAGCACAAGGTTTGGCAATTCTCGCGGTTTCGTCGCGGAAATGAATAACATGCCCATCAATATTATCAGACAAGAGATCTTTAACAATAGCAATATTAGGTTCAACTTTAATTTGCTCAGGAGGTGTATAAGTTCTAATATTGCTTTTACGGACCACAGTTGAAGCTTTAGCATGATCCTTTATCCTAACAGGGAAAGGTGGTTTCTCAACATAAGAAGTAGGAGCAATAGGATCATTATAAGTGATAGTCTTTTCTTCAACTTTAATAGGTGCAGCTACTTTTACTTCTATGGGAGGATGATATTTAAACAACTTCTCCATAGGGAGACCAATATGAGCAGCAAAAGATTCACAAAAAGAAGCTACTATCTCAGAGTCAAGTCCATATTTAGTGCTAAATTTACGGAAAACATCGGTATCCATAAAAGATTTAACACAATCAAACTTAGGTGTCATACCTGACTCCTTACCTTCGTCGAGATCCCAATCTTCAGAGTTGTGTTTAATTCTTTCCAATAAATCCCATTTGAATTCAATAGTCTTCATCATAAAAGAGCCAGCACAAGAAGTATCGAGCATGGTGCGATTGTTATCAGAAAGCCGAGCTTAAAAATTCTAAATAATTATTTCTCTTGGGAGCTCATGATTGGGGCATGAATATAACATTGATTTAAGCCTCCCCCAAACTTGAGCGATGCTTTCTCCTTCGCGAGGCCAAAAATTATATATATAATTGCGATCACGATGAACAAGATGCATAGGATAAAATTTCTGATGAAATTCCAATTTCAATCATTTGTAGCCTATACCATGTCAATGCATCTCCCTTCAAAGATGAAGGGAAGACCTTCTTCTTAATAACATCACAGGGTATACCTGCAAGCTTAAATAATCCACTAACTTCATCCACATAGATTTGGTGCTCATCAGGATGCTTTGTTCCGTCTCCTGCAAAAGGATTAGCTAGCAGTTTTTCTAACATACCCGAAGGAATTTCAAAGTAGACATTGTCATTTTCCGTAGGTTCAGTAGGTTGAGGAGAAACTCTTTGCGCTACTGGTCGGGGTGAAGATACCCCGAACAAGCCCCTCAGAGGATTACTTTACATAGTAACAAGTGACAATAAATTTCAGCACACTAATAAATTTTTCCTTACCAAATTCCACCTACCAAAGGCACTTCACTCCCCGGCAACGGCGCCAGAAAAGAGTCTTGATGACCCACAAGTATAGGGGATCTATCATAGTCCTTTCAATAAGTAAGAGTGTCGAACCCAACGAGGAGCAGAAGGAAATGATAAGCGGTTTTCAGCAAGGTATTCTCCGCAAGCACTGAAATTATAGGTAACAGATAGTTTTGCGATAGGATAATTTGTAACGAGCAACAAGTAACAAAAGTAAATAAAGTGCAGCAAGGTGACCCAATCCTTTTTGTAGCAAAGGACAAGCCTGGACAAACTCTTATATAGAGAAAAGCGCTCCCGAGGACACATGGGAATTATCGTGAAGCTAGTTTTCATCACGTTCATATGATTCGCGTTCGGTACTTTGATAATTTGATATGTGGGTGGACCGGTGCTTGGGTGCTGTCCTTGCTTGGACAAGCATCCCACTTATGATTAACCTCTATTGCAAGCATCCGCAACTACAACAAAAGTATTAAGGTAAACCTAACCATAGCATGAAACATATGGATCCAAATCAGCCCCTTACGAAGCAACGCATAAACTAGGGTTTAAGCTTCTGTCACTCTAGCAACCCATCATCTACTTATTACTTCCCAATGCCTTCCTCTAGGCCCAAATAATGGTGAAGTGTCATGTAGTCGACGTTCACATAACACCACTAGAGGATAGACAACATACATCTCATCAAAATATCGAACGAATACCAAATTCACATGACTACTAATAGCAAGACTTCTCCCATGTCCTCAGGAACAAACGTAACTACTCACAAAGCATATTCATGTTCATAATCAGAGGAGTATTAATATGCATATAGGATCTGAACATATGATCTTCCACCAAATAAACCAACTAGCATCAACTACAAGGAGTAATCAACACTACTAGCAACCTACAGGTACCAATCCCAGACTTAGAGACAAGAATTGGATACAAGAGATGAACTAGGGTTTGAGAGGAGATGGTGCTAGTGAATATGTTGATGGAGATTGACCTCTCCCAATGAGAGGAGCGTTGGTGATGACGATGGCGATGATTTCCCCCTCCCGGAGGGAAGTGTCCCCGGCAGAACAGCTCTGTCGGAGCCCTAGATTGGTTCCGCCTCGTGGCGGCGGAGTCTCGTCCCGAAAGCTTGCTTATGGTTTTTCTTCGGACGAAAGACTTCATAGAGCAGAAGATGGGCACCGGAGGGCCAACAGGGGGCCCACGAGGCAGGGGGCGCGCCCAGGGGGGTAGGGCGCGCCCCCCACCCTCATGGACAGTTGGAGGCCCCCCTGACGTGGATTCTTCTTCCAGTATTTTTATTATTTCCAAAAATAACTTTCGTGGAGTTTCAGGACTTTTGGAGTTGTGCAGAATAGGTTTCTAATATTTGCTCCTTTTCCAGCCCAGAATTCCAGCTGCCGGCATTCTCCCTCCTTATGTAAACCTTGTAAAATAAAAGAGAATAGGCATAAGTATTGTGACATAATGTGTAATAACAGCCCATAATGCAATAAATATTGATATAAAAGCATGATGCAAAATGGACGTATCAACTACCTTATCAACCATTGTACATGCTCTTACCAACCAGCCCTACCAAGAAACGACTACTCTACAAAGTGTCGTTATAGGCACGTTTCAACCCATGGCCCTGTTTGGATACATTTGTTGTCAATCTAACCCTGCCATCCAAACACCACTTTGGTTAGAGTTAGTTCAGGGTTAGAATCTAACTCTAACCTCTGACTTAGAGTATCCAAACAGGGCACATGTCTCCCATTAAGTCAACGCCTTCTATTCGACCGGGCGTTATGACTTGTGGGACCTACATGTTAGTCTGCACAAAGATCCCCGAGTGACCTCCTACCTCCAGCCCGTCCACCTAGTCATCCTCGGCCATGGGATGCAGCTACCGCCGCCGGCAGAAGGCGAGGTCAAAACCGCCGGCGGTGCGGAGCCCATCTTGTGGCAGCCCGGATGCCAGCTCCGTCCGGTGCTCACGGCCGCTAGCTAGCCAAGATAGCTCCGTCCAGCTGCTTGTCTCCAAGGTTTGCTAGCTAGATTGGGATGGCGGCACGGCGGCTTGCTCGCGCACGCCGCGCTCAGGCCAGCCGTCTGGCTCGAGCGAAGGCCAGCGCGGCGGCTTGCTCCCTCATGAGTCATGCTCGGGCTAGCCTGCCAACCCGTGCGGAGGCCAGCGCGGCGTCCGGCCCGTCCAGCGGAGCGGCGGCCAACTCGCTCATCACCGGCGCCACCGACGAACACGCATCAGTACTGTTTGAAGTAATGTTCAGGAAAAATAATGATTTGAGGGGGAATAACAGGATAGAAGGTCATATGTGGGTCCCTCGTGTCAACGGTCAAACAAAATGTGTTGGTTTAAGCTGCCTCATCAGCACGGACGTGTGGGCCAACCCTGTCATAAATGGGTTTAAACTAACCTAATCGGTACTCCCTCTGTCCCATAATATAAGATGTTTTTGCAAGCTAAACTAGCTTGCAAAAACGTCTTACATTGTGGGGCGGATGGAGTACTAGGTAGTAGTTTTTGGCGTGGATTAAGAAATTTTGGGTATGTTTTTGCTATTTTTTGTACAATAGATTCTTCCTAGGGCTGGTTGAAAGTGGTAGTTTTTTGTTAAATACTCTACATATTGTAAGTAGGAGTGAAAGTTAAGCTTTGGAACCCAATAAGCAAGGCTAGTTACATAGTGCATATGTGTACATGATTGAAAGTAAATATCAACCATGAGTGACTAATATCTTGATGGAAAACTTGAAACTATGGAATACTAGGAAAAAAATTGCATGGTTGGAAATACTAGCAATGTTCATGTGCGTTGCAACGAATCATAATTAGAATAATACTTATTCACAAACTTGATACAAAACACTCTAATTTTGATATACATATATCACTAGAGATATATTATGTTTCAATTAGAATATATTCCTTGGGCTGTTTTGGTGAGGTCAGGGAGGGATGTGGTTGGTTTTAAGATACTAATTATGGGTTTTTCTGCAAATTGGTAGACAAGTGGGATGTTGGTGAGAAAAGGCAACAACTTACCTCACAGTCGTTAGATGTAGATCTAATGGTCACAAACGACGGATGTCAGACACACCATCATCACCAACTTAGTCTTCTGTAGGAGTACTAACAAGATCCATGCATTGCACGGAACATCAAGATGCATTTTTTTATAAAACACTATGATTGACCCATGCGGGAGTAATCCCATGTGTAAAAAATAATGATATCTCGAGAAATAGGAGATAAGGTGAAGAGGAGTGGGGCGTGGTGGTGATTGGTGGTCGGACTAAGAGGAGGCATGGGGATTGACGACGCCGGCAGCGGCCACCAAGCCAGTTTGTTCCAGAGGCTTCCTTTCTTAATTGCTCAACAATGAGGTTGTTGGAGATAAGGATGAACGAGGGAAGGCCTTGTCTGCAAATGTGGAGAGGGGTGCGGGTATCTTTTAGTTTAATTTCCATCCGTCAGATATAGATCAGACGGTCTATATTGCAAGATGGCACGCGTACCATCATCACCAACTCGGTTTTTTATAAGAGAAGAAATATAAGTATGGAGATACAAACGTATTATCGATACTTGTTTCCGTAAACTAGCATCTACATTCAATTCAACGCCTCAGCATGTGAGGCCTTAGCACAATGACTTCTCGACTGTGTAAAACAAAGGTTTTCCCATCGCCGATAAGGAGGGGGTGACGGCGGCGCGCTTTTTGGCTTGCTCTAGTCCTAGTAGTCACACTAGGTGGTCTAAGCACGTGTAGATTTATTCTTTTTCACGTCTCGTGTTCGCCGTACTGCCATGACTGTTGATGAATAGAGGGTAAGTTATTCACGGGGAAACCCTTGTTGAGTGTGTTTGTGAGAGATAGAGAGAGACAGTGTGCGTGTGTGATACGTCTAGAGACTGAGGCAATGATAACAGATTCTTTGCGTCTATGTGTGTGGAGGATAGTGAGAGACATGTACATGGGGCTTTGTGTTGTGTAACGTGGAGACACATATACATAATTACAGAGTGAGTTTGTGAGATACACATGCAGACATGGGGAGAGATGAGGATCTAGATTAATGGGTGTTTGTGCGTGTCTGTGTGTGTTTGTGCGCGCGTTTGTGTGTGAGAGGGAGTGTGTGTATGTGGAGTAGAGAGACCACTAATGATGTAAACCTAGTATAAGGGAAGGGGGAATGGTGTGACATGTGTAGTAGCGGTATAGCATGGGTGCGGGCGGGGGGAGCAGACTATTTGGAAGAGACATCGAGTGTGTGTGGGAGAGGGGTGTGAGAGCGAGGGGGAGAGAGGGGGAGAGAGAGAGAGCTAGCGACAGAGAGAGAGAGGAAGAGAGGGGGCGAGAGAGGGGGCGTTTGTGTCCATAAATGGCGTATAGATAGGGAGACAATGTTGATGTTTGAAATTGGCCTATGTACAGAGACGCAAGGGAAGCGATTCATTGTGTGTGTGATAGGGACTTCGTGAGAGATCTAGAATAGATGGTGTAGAGAACAATGTGCGAGATCGAGAACGATGATACATTAGGGAGCTATGGAAAGAGTCACGACATATATTTATACAGGGAGGAGCTGGGGCGGGTCCGCATGTGGGAGAGATAAAAAGAGGAGAGTGGTGCACAAGGAGACAAAGTGTGCTTGTTTGCAGTGGGGGTGGTGTGTGAGGTGAGTGTGCGAGAACCACATAACTAGGGAGATAGACGTTTGGGGGCGACGTTTTGTGTGTATGGGAAAGATACACTCTACATAGTGCTTGTGCTTGGGAAAGAGAGATGCCGGGAGACCTAGCTAGAGAGTGGGGGAAGATATGTGTGCATGCCCAAGAGACAAAGTGATAGAGACCTATATTGGGTTCCGGATTTTAGAAGAGAGAGGGGTGTTAATGTGCTCGTGTGTTGGTGTTTGGGGGTGAGAACGACTTCTCTATGTGTGTGTGGAGGGCGACGAGGGGGGGGGGGTTGCCTTCAGATAAAGAGTGAGGTGTATATTTGAGGGACTTTAGCGTAATTGAGATATACATGGTCAATAGTGTGTGCACTCATGGTTGATCAATTTGTTTCACAGTTTGGACTATGATATAACGATACTTTTGAACATGCGTGATATACCTTAATGTACCAGAATTACAAACCTAAGATTGGAATTTTGGAATTCGACTCCATCATTAGCTTTTGTAATTCATTTAAATGGAGGTACATTTTTTAAGCCGGGATTTCATGATTTCAAATTCGTATATCAAACCTAGAGATATACACATACGGGCATGTTCAAACTTTATAATCATCCACTTTATTCATACACATACACATTTTTGCTTTTGTTATCATATTTAGGATAAACACATTTGGAATTCATTTGAATTGGACCGTATGATGGTATTTTCTTGTAGTAGCTCAATGATCCATATTTGGATTGAATGGACAATCTAAGTTTCGAGTTGGAGACATTGATTTTCAAAACTTGCACTTTTTTTTGCGTGCAAAACAAACAAATTCTCGTCCATGATATCATAGTCGGCCGTACAAGAGCAGAATATAATTTCAGGTGCCAAAAGCTTTCAAACTTCCCGCTCACATCAAAATATCTCGCGCCTGAATGTTTAGCCCTGCAATATTCCTGTTTTACCCCTGCCACATGAACGGAAAAGGGCTGGTTTGGTAACTCCATTGTTTTCCCCTCTTTGCCCCCAACATTCTTCCCCAGAGCCCCTCCCCTTCCCCTCCCCGACCCCCCCCAACCACGGCAAGCCGCCGAATCTAGTCCTCCGTCACAGCGGTGGACCTCACACCCCGACGGATCTACCTTCCGCACCTTGGAACCCCCAACTGCCAACTCACCACTTCACCGGAGCCGCTTCAGTGAATGGCTTGTCCACCGCTCCAGATCTCCTTGACCGCCATCATTTTCCACCGCACCGGATCTGCTTAACCGGCGCCCTCCTCCACCACAGTGTAGGCCCTTCACTGACTCCCTCGTTCGTCCCTTCGCTGTCCCTTCATACAAGCCCTCGTCCGCCACAACAGATCCGCCTCACCGAAAGCACTGTACAACGCGCCCGCCGAAGCCTTCGTCCACTGCACCGGACCTGCTCCACGGACGCCATATTCAAATCCATCGGCCCTGCTTTACCAAGGCCGCAGCCTCATCAGGTTATTTCGATTTGTACTCCTTCGGTTTTTCTCTTTATCGTGCAACCGTTCACTTACCACAGATGAGCTTTCTTGTATGTCGACAGGCGCCGCAACCGTAGCACCGGAGCCGCTTCAGCGACGGCAAAAGCCGGCCCAAACTCAACCGCAACACGAGCACCATCGACAATCCTTAGCTATCAAGCATGCCAACGATACCCATACGCTGCCGAGAATCAGGTACTATTATCCAACGGCCGGCGCCTATGTTCATTTTCTTAGCATAAGCACCGCACCCTTGAATTTCTTCGCGGCATCATTCAGTTTTTCATGAGACGCGTTATTCTACTTGCACGTGTAGGGCCATACTTCTGGCAGTGAGCATGTTACATGTGCTAAATTACATAGGAGTGCACATATAGTTAATATGCTTTAGTTTTGTCCTAAGTATTACTGTACTTCCTAGATATCACTGCCTACTATTTTACTTCTTGCATGCTATATTTATGATAATGGTGTTGTTCTGATGCCACTTGTTGGTTCCATCAGACTACTTCATGTTCTCTATGCTTAATTACACATCAGCAAACTAGCATGTGGTTCCGTTGGTTTTTGTTCGTTTTACCCTACATTTTCTGATGCTAGCTATTACATCACTGCTCTGAGCCTATGTTCATTACTTTTTTGTGTGTTCTTGATCTTCCCAAGTTGCATTACTAATTTGATGCTTCTATTAATTATGGAGCTGCCAACCCCATCAAGCAAAATATTTGTTCTTTTGGGGTTGGCACCTCGAACAAGCATAAAAATAGAGGGAAGCAGATATATTGTCGTGTATGCACACACCCTTCTTTCATTAGTTTAGATGAACCATTATGATCAATTCGAACTAGTGCATGCGATTAAAATTAATTTTACCTAAATAGAGGGTGCAGAATAAACTACAACAAGTAGATTTGCAACCACGGGATGCTGACGGTATCTTCAAAGAACATTGCAAGAGCACCGAGGCTTCACAGCAACATATGGTAAGCCAGTGTGTTTTAGTACATGTGAAATGTAATGCGTGTGGGCTGCTTTCTTGGCTTGTGCCCTCAACCTGGAATCCTACAGAATAACAAATTGTTCAGTTGTCTGCTTTGCTGTATTGCTTGATTTGAATGCTTATTTGTTACTTGTTACGCTATACCTGAGTTGGCCAATATGTCAGCAGTGCCTGCTGTACTATCGTAGAGAAATGCATGCCTAGTTCATTTGAGTCCTTAACTTTTCCTCTGAACTTCATCACAAGACTGTCTTCGTAGTTTATATGAGGCCACACTGTTAAGTGCTTTCTCAGATTATTTCAACTGCTTAGATGCCTTGGCAACTTAAATATAGCGATGGTACACTCCCTTTCAACTAGGGATGTCAACTGGGCCCCGTTTAATTCCGATTAAAGTCCACTAGTGGTATGATAGTTCAAAAGAGTTTTGTTTTTTGAGGAAAATGAACCAGGGAGCTAGCAAAAACTAACTAGATGGGACTGGCGGATGTCGTTTATTTGCCACTTACATCCCTAGTTTCATCTTACCATTTTAATTTCTTTTCGGCTGCTGCTCCTTCGAACCATTTAAATATAGCTTTCCATGCTTGGCAATAATTCGTATGTCGTTTACCATGTAAGCTTACTGCCTGGATCATGCGATAACTATCTCTTACTTATGTCCAGCCGAAACCTTTCAGGATGCCGTTCACACTAGGACACAATGTACAACCCCAGAATATATTTGTGGAAGCAGTGCGCCATCCATGTTACCAGCTGGTTGCAGTTCAGAGGCAACACCGCCGGAGAGCAGTCTGAGCACAGATATTATAGTTCTTGAGGCTCTACTAGAGGTAGAAAGAGATGGTGTGGCTGCCATGAATGAGGTAATCTCGATCTTGAAGCTAGAAATTATGCAATTAGCTGCACGCATTATGCAAGCAACCCAAGAATTGGAGGAAGTAAGAATGTTGCATTTGAAGACGGAGGAGGTCTTGCTGCTTCTGCTATCTGAAGCCCAGGGTAATCCCAGTTCTTCTTTAGATAGCAGTTGAAATTGTCATTAGATTATTGTACTTGCATGTTGTGTCATGTCTCTGAATGGATTATGTTGTAAGACCCCCTATGTTGTCCATGTGTTGTAATGATCCGAATTTTTTAGGCGAGGTAATCCTCAGTACTTGTATGATTGACATAAGGTGAACTGTTTTTCGTGTGAGCATATTGTATTGGATGAAATAACTGTTTGACTCAAAGTGTATCCAACCTACTGAATTCGAAGATCACGACATTTCTAAATCATAATCATATATAAAGGTGGAATAAATCTTTGTTGTGGTTTTGAAGAAATAAATAAAAAATGTAGAATTATCTGTGGATATTCGTAATCGAATAAAAATTGGATTTGGATTTAGTTGCCAGGGCCCAGGGCAAACGTGAATGCTAATTCTCCCAAGTTTTGAACGAAGCGGCTAAACACCCACTATCATTTGTGGGTTGCCCGAAGCAAGTGTTTGCGAGATAGAAATTACTGTCTACCCCTGACACTTGACATCCTTATCGACCGGATTTACACTGCTGTCGATAGGGGTAGACTAGTAACTTCAATCAGACGTGACACGACGGCCTCTGGGCCCATTCAGACACGGTGGGCGCCAAACGTGGGCGGCAAAACACATTTGATTCAAGCTCGTCCGAAAGACATGTGTCTCTCCCTCCATTTCCCCATTCATCCATGGTGGGCGGCAAAACAAACTCTCCCGTCCGAAATTGATGTAGGCTAATATTTTAAATAGGGGCAGATGTGTAACTTCCCTCAGACGTGACACAACCGCCCTACCTGTCAACCCCGTTCATACACCGTGGGCACCAACCGTTACCCTCTCCTCGCCCGAACTCGTTACTGGCAATACTTGGGAGATGCGAGATTACCGTCCTATCCCCAACCGACGTGATGTCCGAAACTTTAAACGGGGGATAAGTTCGTAACTTTCCCACATTTCAGACAAGCGCGTCCCAAAGTTTGAGATCCCCCCTCCCCCTCCATTTCCCCATTCATACACCGTCGGCGCCACGACAACCTCCCCACTGCGGCCAGCCTCCTCCGTCTGCCACCCCATCCTCCACCTTGCCGGAGCCGCTACCCCTACCCCGTCGTCCACTGCAAGAGATGGATGTCTCTCATCCACGGCGCCAGACCAGGATCCTTTCATCGCGTCGTCTCGCTTCATTGGTGCCGCCGTCCACCTTGCCGTTGCCGCTCCTACGACCGCCTCGTCCACGGTAACAGGATTTATCCCCCGACCCAGCCGTCTGCCATCTAAAGTTTTCTTCCCCGCCGCCGACAGCCATCGCACCCGCAGCACCCTCAACGTATCAGCAGGGGCCTACACGACGTCGCAAGAGAGGTGGCACTCTTCCATATGTGCTTACGTTATTGATCTCACCCGGAAAATAGAACTTAAATTGTTTAGTTACTTTTCTTGTCCGTACCAAATCGTAGTGGCTAGTTGAATGCAAACATTGGTTGCAAAGTAGCTATGTCCGGTTTGCACCTTCAGATCCTCCATGCCACGGTCACTATACTCGTAAAGCTTATGGTTTCCCCCCTTTATATTCACTACCATCATCGTAGGTGCTTCACTGCTTCGTGTCGTGCTAGCACTTCTCCTCAAGACCTCAACCCATCAAGCGAAACAACATGCCACTCATAATTCCAAAGCTTACGTGTTGAAATACGAATCTAATATGATGCTCATATTACTATAACAGAGAATGTTTAATTGGTCACCTAATGTTCCTATATTCATTTCAAAAAGCATGTGCGCCACCCACTGGTCCAGCTAGTTCCACTTTCCTGATTTTACTCTTGATGCTTAGGGTTTTCCCCTTTTATCTACTCTACTATGATCTACGTAGGTGCTTTCTGTCGTACTAGCATTACTCCACCCTTCAAGCTAAACAACACAGCACTCAAAATTCCAAAGCTTAGTTGTTCAAATATGATTGTGATATGATACTGATATTAGTTAACAGACACATTTAATTGGTTAGCTAAAGGTCCCACTTGAGTTTCCAAATGCATGTCGTGACATATAGAGACAGCAAAATTGCATTTCTTTGTCACTTGTTGACTGTACTTTCTTGTCCATACCAAATCTTAGTTGTTATTTAAAAGCAAACATCGGTTGCTAACTACCCTTTGCGTGGTTTGCAACTTCAGATCTGCCATCCCACTGCCACGGTCAACACTATACTCAACATGCTTATGGTTTCCCCATTTTATGATGACCATGATCAGCCTACGTGGTTCGTGTCGTAATAGCACTGCTCCACCCATCGAGCTAAACAATCTTAGTTGTACAAATTCAAATATGATATTATGCTGATATTAGTAAAACTGACAGATGTTTAATTGGTCAGCTAAATGTTGCTACTTTAGTTTCAAAATGCATGTGAGCCACATATGGATAGACCGGAAGGAATAGTATTTCTCTGTGCGCTCGGGTTCATCATGGGTGGCCAACCGACATTGTATAGAAAGACTTGTAATATCTTCAATCTGCTTGCTCTTCTACTCTTTTTTAAGATGATCCTCTTCTCTTGCGGTCGACTGGTCAGGTCGAGTTATTCTCCCTTAGTATATTTTGAATTTGTCAGGTCAGGTCGACTTGTTCTTCTTTACTATATGTTGAAGCTGTCATCTGCGAAGTATCATCACTTCTGGAGCTCTCATATTTTGATTAGTAGGCCACATTATATTAATGCACACACCAAATTACAACATGCATGGCACCTCTTAGAAGAATTGCAGAGATAGCACAAAGGGGTTTACAGGGAGGAAGTATTGGATTAGAATCACTTCTGCATTACAAAGATAATCTCACTTGTTTTTATGTTTTCATGCATGTCAGGTATTGAACATTATCAAAATGAATATGAGAATGGGCGCACGAGAGGAATATTGCGGAACAATCCACTGGCTAACAAACTTGGCATGGTGGAGGATGGCCTATCTTATTCACCCATCAAGGTGCATGCTCTAACTTGGCAAGGTTGTATTGGTCGCACGTATTTTGCATCTGACCTCTTGCATTACTTCTACTTTGTTACACCATCTGCTTAGTTTAAGCATCATATATGAGTATATGCCATACCTATCCATTCTGTACCTATTCCATGTGTCGTCATACTATGTTTTTCCAGTCAAATGTTGTTCTTTCGTAATAGATGTCTAAAAGGAAGAGGGTGAGTGCAGATCCTTAAGGAGTACAAACTAGGTATTTGGAAAAGGTAGTGATACCTGTTTAATCATATAGATCAGCAGCCACAAAAAACACAGGCCCAACTATACCAGACTTTACCCCTACTCCAGTGGCCAAACCCCTATTAGAACTGCTGAGAGCTCAGCGTCAGGTACTGTCTATGATATCAATTCAAAATTTGAACTCCTAAATTTCTGCATGTGCCTTACCTTCTCTCTTGTATGAAAACTAATTTCAGATGAATCTCCTTGCTCAAAGGATCATAGGATCTCACGACAATATTGGGCTCTGCATTGCTCTTGTCAGTACCTCTTGCCCTTTGTCAGCATACTTACACTCATTGCTGTTTGGTGATGTAGCATCACTGTAAATGTTTGCTTCTTTATCCTCCCTTTGCTTGAAATTATAAGATCTATATTTACTCTTAGATAAATGTAGAATTAACACAACGGTTATGAAGTTTTGGATTGCTCATGTAAGTACCTGTTGTCATGTACTCCCTCTGTATCGAATTAATTGTTGATCAATTAGATGTATTTAGAATTTAATAGTGCTAGATACATCCATTTGAGCGACAAGTAATAACGGACGGTGGTGGTATTACTGTACATGCATCGCGAGATAGTTCATTGTCTAGCATTACTCTGCATCTTATCTGCCCCGCCCTCCACTTTCTCCAAATTATCATATGTACATTTACTCTTACCAAAATGTTGAATAAAGCCAATGCCACTGCACACGTTGATGTCTGCATTCCTCTTGTCAGTACCTTTTGGCTTGTAACGCTGTACTTAATTAATTGCTATTTGATTATGTATCATCAGTCAGCACCTGAGCTTCATTATCCTCTATTTCTTCCAATATTATTTGATCTATATTTACTCTTTGCAAAATGTAGAATAATGGCAACGCTTATAAAGAATTTTCTTTGGGGAATTTATTGAATTATCCTTCCATCAACATGGAGAAGGGCTTTGTCCAGCCCGTGTTAACATGTAATGTAAGTTCATCCTTCTCAAGCCTTCAAACTTTGTCCTAGTATAGATTTGGATAGGCATCATTTCCTCCACTGTTGTTTACATCTGATTGGATGTTTGCAACAACTACCAGTTTTAAATTGTAGTTGTAAAAACATGTTCCTTATGCAGAACAGATCCATTTATTTGCTTATATAATTGTGAAACATGTTACGTGTCTCCTTGTTTCTCTTTCAGAGTCGTATCTCTTATGCCAGGCAGAACTTTAGGAAAGATAGTGAGCCAAACCATCTTGAGGACAGCGAGATTACCCAAGGTCCTATCTTGATGAAGACAGTGAGTTGAAGCTACTCACCAGCAGGTGTGAGACAACCTCTATGCAATCGCTGCCTCAATCAGTTCGACTTCTTCAGTCTCAACTTAAAGAGGAAAGGCTTGCTTCAGCTCAGCTCCAACTTGAAGTCAATGATGTAATGAAGATGTCAGGGGACTGCCTTGCGCACTATGGTGCCATACAGCTAGGGATGAAGCATCTATCGTTGACACAACTGAGGTCTCATCAGCTTGTTCGGCTGCTTGCGGGGCCCGACCTTGCCAGGTCTAGTGCCTTCTGAAGTGCTCTCAGTTTTGTATATTCTTTTGTCGGCGTGTTTATATGCACTGGTGGTGACCTTTGATGCCCAGTGTATGTAATCCGCGGTCATGTTGCGCTTTATTATCACCGGTAGCAAACTTTGATTCCATGTGGAAGTAATATGCCGTAATTTCTTTATTGTATAGTCTAGGTTTATTCTTTGGTCGGTATGCTGTAATTTAGGCCGGAAGGTTCAGTGGATCTCAGTGTTGTCGGTCTTCAGGCCGGCCCGTTACTCATATGGGCCAAAACGTGGGCCTATAATCATCTTGGGCCATTAGCATGTCTAGACCTATAGTAGTTTCCCGCCTTTAATAGGCCATGGGCTACATATTTACTGTAGTGACACTGGGCCTCCTACGGGCCGTAGAAACAACGGGCCTTCTCCGGTCCGTAGAAACAATGGGCCTTCTATGGGCCATATCATCAATGGGCCTTATACGGGCCGTATGATCAATTGGCCAAACATGGGCCAAAAACAGACCGCATTATGGCCGTAAACGGGGTAGAGTTGGAGTCGTCCGTTCATGGGCCGACCATAATGGGCCGTTGTTAATAGGTCGTATTTGATGACGCTATGAAAACGGTCCAACGTATTAACGGGCCACAAACGGGCCGACTGTAACCACGGGCTGAATTTGGCCCACAAGCAGAAAATGGCAGTAATGGGCCGTAAGTAAACGAATGCTGGAAATGAGCCCAAGAATAAATGGGCCCTGAGAAGGCCGAAAGATAACATGGGTTGCAAACGGCCCAATGGATTAAAGGGCCATTAATGGGTATAAAGTGATACACTGTTCATTACGGGCCAGTTTCACCACGGGCTGTTAATGGGCCAAGAGTTACAAAGGGCCTCATATGGGCCGAAAGACGTCATGGGCCATACATGGGCCGGAACTTAAAATGGGCTGGAATCATATTGGACGGCCCAGATGACGCTACTGGGCCTAATTCGGATAGGTCGTAACGGGCCCTGGGTTAGCGGGTTGTAAATGGGCTATATGCGAACAGGCCGTTAACAGGCTTTTCGTCGGCCGGCCCGCCACCTTTTGACCAAGTCAAACGGGCTGGCCTTTTCACATGAATGGGCCTCTGTTCGGCCGTGCCACGTGTCGATATATCATAGGCGCCTTCGGTCCAATGAGTGGATGACATCTGTCCCAACGGTAAGTCGACACGTGTTTCCTCCAACCAATGATGATTTTACACGTGGAAAATCCCCATTGGTCGGGGCTGTTAGCGGGTTATCGGATCCAAAACCGGACTCGATAGCTTAACAGCGTTCCGTTACGGTGGATGCCACGTGTCGGTCACCCTTGACGAAAGCACTTCTATGATACGTGATTTATCGTCATGGAAGTGGACACTTCCGTGATGATAATTTTGGTAATGTCATGGAACCCTTCTACGACAGCACAGGTATGACTATCTTGATTCTGTCAGAAAATCGTCATGGATGTACATGCATGACAAAAGACGCGACCTACTGTGACAAACACGAATCATCACGGAAGTGTATTTTTTTGTAGTCACTACCATCAGCGTCAGTCTTCTTCTTGAAGATCCATTTATTCTCTATGGCTTGCCTATCATCGAGCAAGTCAACCAAAGTCCATACTTTGTTCTCATACATGGATCCCATCTCAGATTTCAGGGCCTCAAGACATTTCATAGAATCTGGGCTCCTCATCGCTTCCTTATAGTTCATAGGTTCGTCATGGTCTAGTAACATGACTTCCAGAACAGGTATACCGTACCACTCTGGTGCGGACCGTACTCTGATTGACCTACGAGGTTTGGTAGTAACTTGATCTGAAGTTTCATGATCATCATCATTAGCTTCCTCACTAATTGGTGTAGGAATCACTGGAACTGATTTCTGTGATGAACTACTTTCCAATTCAGGAGAAGGTACAATTACCTCATCAAGTTCTACTTTCCTCCCACTCACTTCTTTCGAGAGAAACTCCTTCTCTAGAAAGGATCCATTCTTAGCAACGAATATCTTGCCTTCGGATCTGTGATAGAAGGTGTACCCAACAGTTTCCTTTGGTTATCCTATGAAGACACATTTCTCCGATTTGGGCCCGAGCTTATCAGGTTGAAGCTTTTTCACATAAGCATCGCAGCCGCAAACTTTAAGAAACGACAGCTTGGGTTTCTTGCCAAACCACTATTCATATGGTGTCATCTCAATGGATTTAGGTGATGCCCTATTTATCGTGAATGCAGCCGTCTCTAAGCATAACCCCAAAACGCGATAGCGGTAAATTGATAAGAGACATCATAGATCGCACCATATCTAATAAAGTACGGTTACGACGTTCGAACACACCATTACGCTGTGGTGTTCCTGGTGGCATGAGTTGCGAAACTATTCCACATTGTTTCAAATGAAGATCAAACTCGTAGCTCAAATATTATCCTCCATGATCAGATCTTAGAAACTTTATTTTCTTGTTACGATGATTTTCCACTTCATTCTGAAATTCTTTGAACTTTTCAAATGTTCCAGACTTATGTTTCATTAAGTAGATATACCCATTTCTGCTTATATCATCAATGAAGGTCAGAAAAATAATGATACCCGCCGCGAGCCTCAACACTCATCGGACCGCATACATCAGTATGTATTATTTCCAATAAGTTAGTGGCTCGCTCCATTGTTCCGAAGAGCGGAGTCTTAGTCATCTTGCCCATGAGGCATGGTTCGCAAGCATCAAATGATTAATAATCAAGTGATTCCAAAAGTCCATCCGCATGGAGTTTCTTCATGCGCTTTTCACCAATATGACCTAAATGGCAGTGCCGCAAATATGTTGCACCATCACTATCAACTTTGCATCTTTTGGCATCAATATTATGAATATGTGTATCACTACGATCGAGATTCAGTAAACCATTTAAATTGGGTGTATGACCATAGAAGGTTTTATTCATGTTAACAGAACGACAATTATTCTCTGACTTAAATGAATAACCGTATTGCAATAAACATGATCAAATCATATTCATGCTCAAAGCAAACACCAAATAACATTTATTTAGGTTCAACACTAATCCCGTAGGTAGAGGGAGTGTGCGATGGTGATCTTATCAACCTTGGAATCACTTCCAACACACATCATCACCTCGCCCTTAACTAGTCTCTATTCATTCTGTAACTCATGTTTCGAGTTACTATTCTTAGCAACGGAACTAGTATCAAATACTCAGGGGTTACTATGAAAACTAGTAAGGTACACAATAATCTGTATATCAAATATACCTTTGTTCACTTTTCCATCCTTCTTATCCGCCAAATGTTCGGGGCAGTTCCACTTCCAGTGACCATTTCCTTTGCAGTATAAGCACTCAGTTACAGGCTTGGGTCCAGCTTTGGGCTTCTTCACGGGAGTGGAAACTTGCTTGCCATTCTTCTTGAAGTTTCCTTTTCTTTTCCTTGCCCTTTTAGTTGAAACTAGTGGTCTTGTCAACCGTCAACACTTGATGCTCTTTCTTGATTTCTACCTTCGCTAATTTCAGCATCGCGAAGAGCTCAGGAATCATTTTCGTCATCCCTTGCATATTGTAGTTCATCATGAAGTTCTAGTAGCTTGGTGATAGTGACTAGAGAACTATGTCAATCACTATCTTATTTGGAAGATTAACTCCCACTTGATTCAAGTGATTGTAGTACCGAGACATTCTGAGCACATGCTCACTTGCCGAGCCATTCTCCTCCATCTTGTAGGCAAAGTACTTGTCAGAGGTCTCATACCTCTCGACACGGGCATGAGTCTGAAATCCTAATTTTAGCTCTTGGAACATCTCATATGCTTCGTGGCGTTCAAAACGTCTTGGCAGCCCTGATTCTAAACATAAAGCATGGCGCACTAAACTATCAAGTAGTCATCATACCAAGCTTGCCAAACGTTCGTAACGTCTGCATCCGCTCCTGCAATAGGTCTGTCACCTAGCGGTGCATCAAAGACACAATTCTTCTGTGCAGCAATGAGGATAATCCTCATATCATGGACCTAGTCCGCATCATTGCTACTATCATCTTTCAACTTAGCTTTCTCTAGGAACATATCAAAAATATATAGGAGCTATATCGCGAGCTACTGATCTACAACATAGATATGCAAATACTATCAGGACTAAGTTCATGATAAATTAAGTTCAATTAATCAAATTACTTAAGAACTCCTACTTAGATTGACATACCTCAAGTCATCTAAATGATACGTGATCCAAATCAACTAAACCATGTCCGATCATCACGTGAGATGGAGTAGTTTTCAATGGTGAACATCTCTATGTTGATCATATCTACTATATGATTCACGTTCGATCTTTCGATCTCAGTGTTCCGAGGCCATATCTGCATATGCTAGGCTCGTCAAGTTTAACCCGAGTATTCTGCACATTCAAAACTGGCTTGCACCCATTGTATGTGAACATAAAGCTTATCACACTCGATCATCACGTGGTGTCTCGGCACGACGAACTGTAGCAACGGTGCATACTCAGGGAGAACACTTGTACCTTGAAATTTAGTGAGTGATCATCTTATAATGCTACCGCCATACTAAGCAAAATAAGATGCATAAAAGATAAACATCACATGCAATCAAAATATGTGACATGATATGGCCATCATCATCTTGTGCCTTTGATCTCCATCTTCAAAGCATCGTCATGATCTCCATCGTCACCGGCTTGACACCTTGATCTCTGATAACCCACAAGTATAGGGGGTCAATTGTAGCCTCTTTCAATAAGTAAGAGTGTCGAACCCAACGAGGAGCTAAAGGTAGAACAAATATTCCCTCAAGTTCTATCGACCACCGATACAACTCTACGCACGCTTAACGTTCGCTTTACCTAGAACAAGTATGAAACTAGAAGTACTTTGTAGGTGTTGTTGGATAGGTTTGCAAGAATATAAAGAGCGTGTAAATAAAAGCTAGGGGCTGTTTAGATTAAGACACAACTAAATTAGTTTTAGTAGAGAGCTTTTTGTTACGAAAAAGTTATTTGTCCCTAGGCAATCAATAACTAGACCGGTAATCATTATTGCAATTTTATTTGAGGGAGAGGCATAAGCTAACATACTTTCTCTACTTGGATCATATGCACTTATGATTGGAACTCTAGCAAGCATCCGCAACTACTAAAGATCATTAAGGTAAAACCCAACCATAGCATTAAAGCATCAAGTCCTCTTTATCCCATACGCAAACAACCTACTTACTCGGGTATGTGCTTCTGTCACTCACGCCACCCACCATAAGAAAATCATGAACATATTGCAAACCCTACAGCGGGAATCCCTCACGCTTGCGCGACACGGAGAGCAAGGACAGCACCAATAATAAAACATACAACTCAAACCAATCTTGATCATCAAATAGCCCATAGGACAAAACGGATCTACTCAAACATCATAGGATAGCCATACATCATTGGGAAATAATATATAGCGTTGAGCACCATGTTTAATTAGAGATTACAGTGGGTAAGAGAGAGGTTACACCACTGCATAAAGGGGGGAAGAGTTGGTGATGATGGCGGTGAAGTTGTTGGTGAAGATTGCGGTGATGATGATGGCCCCCGGTGGCACTCCGGCACCACCGGAAGCGAGGGGGAGAGAGCCCCCCTCCTTCTTCTTCTTCCTTGACCTCCTCCCTAGATGGGATAAGGGTTTCCCCTACGGTCCTTGGATTCCATGGCGTGGGAGGGGCGAGAGCCCCTCCAAGATTGGATCTGTCTCTCTGTCTCTCTCTGTTTCTACGTTCCCCTCTGCTGCCCTTTCACCGTTTCGTATATATATGGAGATCCGTAACTCCGATTGGATTGAAACCTTCGCCCAGATCTTTTTCCAAAAATTACCTTTCTTGTGGCCAAAGTAGAGCATCAACCGCCTTACAGGTGGCCCACGAGGGTCAGGGGCGCGCTTGCCTGGAGTGGGCGTGGGCCCCACCCTCGTGGCCACCTCGGGCACCGTCTCGCGTTGATTTTACTTCCCAAAAATCACAAATATTCCAAAATAATTCTCCATCCATTTTTATCCCGTGTGGACTCCGTTTGATATGGGGTTTCTGCGAAACATAAAACATGCAACAAACAGGAACTGACACTAGGCACTGGATAAATATGTTAGTCCCAGAAATAGTATAAAAAGTTGCCAAAAGTATATGAAAGTTGAATAATATTGGCATGGAACAATAAAAAATTATAGAGACGTATCAGCATCCCCAAGCTTAATTCCTGCTCATCCTCGAGTAGGTAAATGATAAAAAAGACAATTTTTGATGTGGAATGCTACCTAGCATAATCTTGATCATGTATCTAATCATGGCATGAATATTAAGACACGAGTGATTCAAAGCAATAGTCTATCATTTGACATAAAAACAATAATACTTCAAGCCTACTAATAAAGCAATCATGTCTTTTCAAAATAACATGGCCAAAGAAAGTTATCCCTACAAAATCATATAGTCTGGCTATGCTCCATCTTCACCACACAAAATATTCACATCATGCACAACCCCGATGACAAGCCGAGCAATTGGTTCATACTTTTGATGTTCTCAAACCTTTTCAACTTTCACGCAATACATGAGCGTGAGCCATGGACATAGCACTATAGGTGGAATAGAATATGATGGTGGAGGTTGTGTGGAGAAGACAAAAAGGAGAAAGTCTCACATCGATGCGGCTAATCAACGGGCTATGGAGATGCCCATCAATTGATGTCAATGTGAGGAGTAGGGATTGCCATGCAACGGATGCACTCAGAGCTATAAGTATATGAAAGCTCAAACTGATACTAAGTGGGTGTGCATCCAACTTGCTTGCTCATGAAGACCTCGGGCATTTGAGGAAGCCCATCATTGGAATATACAAGCCAAGTTCTATAATGAAAATTCCCACTAGTATATGAAAGTGATAACTCAAGAGACTCTCTATATGAAGAACATGGTGCTATTCTGAAGCACAAGTGTGGTAAAAGGATAGTAGCATTGCCCCTTCTCTCTTTTTCTCTCATTTTTTTATTTTTCTCTTCTTTTTTTATTTTTATTTTATTTTTTGGTGGGCTTCTTTGGCCTCTTTTTATTATTTGGGCTTCTTTGGCCTCTTTTATTTTTTTGATAAAGTCCGGAGTCTCATCCCGACTTCTGCGGGAATCATAGTCTCCATCATCCTTTCCTCACTAGGGCAATGCTCTAATAATGATGGTCATCACACTTTTATTTACTTGCAACTCAATATTACAACTCAATACTAGAACAAGGATATGACCCTATATGAATGCCTCTGGCAGTGTACCAGGATGTGCAATGATCTAGCGTAGCAATGACATCAAAAAATGGACAAGCCATGAAAACATCATGCTAGCTATCTTACGATCATGCAAAGCAGTATGACAATGAATGCTCAAGTCATGTATATGATGATGATGATGGAAGTTGCATGGAAATATATCTTGGAATGGCTATGGAAATGCCATGATAGGTAGGTATGGTGGCTGTTTTGAGGAAGATATAATGAGGCTTATGTGTGACAGAGCGTATCATATCACGGGGTTTGGATGCACCGGTGCACCAACTCTCGAGGTGAGAAAGAGCAATGCACGATACTGAAGAGGCTAGCAATGATGGAAGGGTGAGAGTGCGTATAATCCATGGACTCAACATTAGTCATACATAACTCACATACTTATTGCAAAAATCTATTAGTCATCAAAACAAAATACTACGTGCATGCTCCTAAGGGGATAGATTGGTAGGAAAAGACCATCGCTCGTCCCCGACCGCCACTCATAAGGAAGACAATCAATAAATAAATCATGCTCCGACTTCATCACATAACGGTTCACCATACGTGCATGCTACGTGAATCACAAACTTGAACACAAGTATTTCTACTAATCCACAACTACCCACTAGCATGACTCTAATATCACCATCTTTATGTCGCAAAACTATTGCAACGAATCAAACATATCATATTCAGTGATCTACAAGTTTTATGTAGGATTTTATGACTAGCCATGTGAATGACCAATTCCTGTCAACTCTCTAAATAGATATAAGTGAAGCAAGAGAGTTCAATTCTTTCTACAAAAGATATGCCCACGCTCTAATAAATATAAGTGAAGCAAAAGAGCATTCTACAAATGGTGGTTTTCTATGTGAAGAGAAACAGGCAATCTAAACTTCAAATGATATAAGTGAAGCACATGAAGCATTCTATAAAGCCATACTCAAAAGATTTAAGTGAAGTGCAATGAGCATTCTATAAATCAACCAAGGACTATATCATACCAGAATGGTGCATAAAAGAAAAAGTGAAAACTAAAAGCTAAAGACGCTCCAAGATTTGCACATATCGCATGAACGAAACGAATCCGAAAACATACCGATACTTCTTGAAGAAAGAGGGGATGCCTTCCGGGGAATCCCCAAGCTTAGATGCTTGAGTCTCGTTGAATATTTACTTGGGGTGCCTCGGGCATCCCCAAGCTTGAGCTCTTGCCTCTCTTCCTTCTTCTCACATCGAGACCTTCTCGATCATCGAACACTTCATCCACACAAACTTCAACAGAAAACTCGGTAAGATCCGTTAGTATAATAAAGAAAATCACTACTCTAAGTACTGTTGCAAACCAATTCATATTTTGTTTTTGCATTATGTCTACTGTAATATAAATTTTCCATGGCTTAATCCACTGATATAAATTGATAGCTTCATCAAAACAAGCAAACTATGCATCAAAAAAGAATCTGTCTAAAACAGAACAGTCTGTAATAATCTGAACATTCACCATACCTATGGTACTTGAAAAATTCTACCAAAATTAGAAAAAATAAAAAATTTGTATAGAAAGACAGTGAAAAAAGAATCAGAACCATTTGACATTCCAGTAAAAAATGTAAAATCTCGCACTACAGCCAAAGTTTCTGTCCTGCACCACACAAACCAACAAGCATTGTAAACATCCTAAAGGCAAACCTTGGCACATTATTTTTATGATACAATGGAATTTTACAAGGGGATAATTATTTTTGTTGAAAAGTTTCTGTAATCAAGATTCACAAAGTTTCCGTGAGCATGAACAAAGTTCAAGGCTAGCTCCCACTTCAACAATGCTCGTCTTTCTCACTTTCGCTTTTCTTTTTAAAAAAGTTTTAGGTTCCCCTCTTTATTTTTGTTGTTTTTAAACTATATGAAAGCACTCAACAGAAATAAATGACCCTCTAAAACTTCCAGGTTGTCTCTCTGGCAGCGCTTTCTTTAAAGCCATTAAGCTAGGCATATAGTGCTCAAGTAGTGAATCCACCCGGATCCCAAGGTATATCAAAGCCAATTTTAATTAACAATGATTTGTGATTTAGTAGTGAGCACAAACTAACATATATCATGCAACAACGAAGTCTAACTCTCTTCCTATGCATTGGCATGTCATAAAAGAACAATTCATGCACACATAGTAAAGGCCAATGCATAGTATAAACAGTTTTCTTGCAATTTTATCATGTTGGAAACATAGAGAGGTGGAGATATAGTTCCTCTCTCATAATAACTGCAAGTAGGAGCAGCAAGCACATGCATATTATATTCATCAAAATCATCATGTGTAACGGTAAAAGGCAACCCATCAATATAATCCTTAATAAGGGCAAACTTCTCCGATATAGTGTAGTTTGGAGAATTCAAAAAGATAATAGGACTATCATGCGTGGATGCAATAGCAACAATTTCATTCATAACATAAGGAACTATAGCAAGTTCATCTCCATAAGCATAATTCATATTGGCATCTTGGCCACAAGCATAGAAAGCATCATCAAAAAGGGATATTTTAAGAGAATCAACGGGATCATAACAATCATCATAGCAATCATCCTTCGGTAAGCACGAAGGGAAATTAAACAATGTATGAGTTGAAGAGTTACTCTCATTAGAAGGTGGGCACGGGTAGCTAATCCGCTCTTCCTCCTTTTGTTCTTCGCTCTCCTCATCCTCTTTTTCATCCAATGAGCTCACAGTTTCATCAATTTCTTCTTCCATAGACTCCTGCAAAATATTAGTCTCTTCTTGGACAGCAGAGTAGTCCTCAATATATGGTTCAACATAGGCATTAGAAGCATAATTATCATAGCAATATTTAAGTATGGCAAAATTTTCAAATTTGTAAAGAGTAGCACCATACTTTTCAATCAAAGAAGCAATTTCATAAGCACCCTTAAAAGCAACAAATTCTTCAATTTGTTGAACATCATAGTAACTATAAAAACCTTTAGCATACGAAGATAAGATTCCATTATCAATAAACTCACATTGGTAGGGAAGGTGTTTCTTAGGGTTTTCAGAACAACAAGTAAAATCATATATATAACATAAATTCCAAGCATAGCATTGCGAACGATGAATTTGACCCAGTAAAAGTTTCCCTTTTTCAGATATACAGTGTCGCACATAACAGGCATGCTCATCTAAAGATTTGCCCTCAACTAAGCTAGTTGGGGTTTCAGCACGAGCACATAGGGATCGAAGATGATCCAAGTAATAAGCTTCAGGAGTGTGATAGATTTTGAGTGGTTCTTCAACCATTGGTTCAGTAGGTACAACTAATTTTTTTGGTATTTTTCGTTTCCTACCCATAACTAAAGATAGAAAACAACTAAGAACAGCAAATAAAAATTACTTAGTGATAAAGCAAACAAGCACACACGAGAATATTCATCCCACGCTATTGCTCCCCGGCAACGGCGCCAGAAAAAGGTCTTGATAACCCACAAGTATAGGGGATCAATTGTAGCCTCTTTCGATAAGTAAGAGTGTCGAACCCAACGAGGAGCTAAAGGTAGAACAAATATTCCCTCAAGTTCTACCGACCACCGATACAACTTTACACACGCTTAACGTTCGCTTTACCTAGAACAAGAATGAAACTAGAAGTACTTTGTAGGTGTTGTTGGATAGGTTTGCAAGAATATAAAGAGCGCGTAAATAAAAGCTAGGGGCTGTTTAGATGAAGACACAACTAAATTAGTTTTAGTAGAGAGCTTTTTGTTACGAGAAAGTTATTTGTCCCTAGGCAATCGATAACTAGACCGGTAATCATTATTGCAATTTTATTTGAGGGAGAGGCATAAGCTAACATACTTTCTCTACTTGGATCATATGCACTTATGATTGGAACTCTAGCAAGCATTCGCAACTACTAAAGATCATTAAGGTAAAACCCAACCATAGCATTAAAGCATCAAGTCCTCTTTATCCCATACGCAAACAACCTACTTACTCGGGTCTGTGCTTCTGTCACTCACGCCACCCACCATAAGCAAATCATGAACATATTGCAAACCCTGCAGCGGGAATCCCTCACGCTTGCGCAACACGGAGAGCACGATAGGACAGCACCAATAATAAAACATACAACTCAAAAACATCTTGATCATCAAATAGCCCATAGGACAAAACGGATCTACTCAAACATCATAGGATAGCCATACATCATTGGGGAATAATATATAGCGTTGAGCACCATGTTTAAGTAGAGATTACAGCGGGTAAGAGAGAGGTTACACCGCTTTATAGAGGAGGGAAGAGTTAGTGATGATGGCGGTGAAGTTGTTGGTGAAGATTGCGGTGATGATGATGGCCCCCGGTGGCACTCCGGCACCACCGGAAGCGAGGGGGAGAGAGCCGCCCTCCTTCTTCTTCTTCCTTGACCTCCTCCCTAGATGGAAGAAGGGTTTCCCCTCTAGTCCTTGGCCTCCATGGCGTGGGAGGGGCGAGAGCCCCTCCGAGATTGGATCTGTCTCTCTGTCTCTCTCTGTTTCTGCGTTCCCCTCTGCTGCCCTTTCACCATTTCGTATATACATGGAGATCCGTAACTCCGACTGGATTGAAACCTTCGCCCAGATCTTTTGTCCAAAAATTAGCTTTCTTGCGGCCAAAGTAGAGCATCAACCACCTTACGGGTGGCCCACGAGGGTCAGGGGCGCGCCTGCCTGGAGTGGGCATGGGCCCCACCCTCGTGGCCACCTCGGGCACCGTCTCGCGTTGATTTTACTTCCCAAAAATCACGAATATTCCAAAATAATTCTCCGTCCGTTTTTATCCCGTTTGGACTCCGTTTGATATGGGGTTTCTGCGAAACATAAAACATGCAACAAACAGGAACTGGCACTGGGCACTGGATCAATATGTTAGTCCCAAAAATAGTCTAAAAAGTTGCCAAAAGTATATGAAAGTTGAATAATATTGGCATGGAACAATCAAAAATTATAGATACGACGGAGACGTATCAATCTCCATCGTAGTGTCGTTGTCGTCTCGCCAACTATTGCTTCTACAACTATCGCCACCGCTTAGTGATAAACTAAAGCAATTACGTGGCGATTGCATTTCATCCAATAAAGCGACAACCATAAGGCTCCTGCCAATTGCCGATAACTTTTACAAAAACATGATCATCTGATACCACAACTTATATCACATCATGTCTTGACCATATCACATCACAACATGCGCTGCAAAAACAAATTAGCCGTCCTCTACTTTGTTGTTGCAAGTTTTACGTGGCTGCTACGGGTTTCTAGCAAGAACCGTTCTTACCTACGCATCAAAACCACAACGGTGTTTCGTCAAGTTTGTTGTTTTAACCTTCAACAAGGACCAGCCGCAGTCAAATTCGATTCAACTAAAGTTGGAGAAACAGACACCCGCCAGCCACCTTTATGCAAAACTAGTTGCATGTATGTCGGTGGAACCGGTCTCATGAACGTGGTCATGTAAGGTTGGTCCGGGCCACTTCTGTTGGGGAACGTAGTAATTTCAAAATTTTCCTACGCACACACAAGATCATGGTGATGCATAGCAACGAGAGGGGAGAGTGTTGTCTACGTACCCTCGTAGACTGTAAGCGGAACTTGGAGTAAAAGTCTCCACAAAGTCGGTTTCAACCGAAAGGCAAGAGTCCTTCTCGGACTCCAGGGCCAGACGCCCGGGATCCCGGCGTCTAGACCCAGACGCTAGGGACCCTGGCGTCTGGCACCTGGACTCCGCAAAACTTCCTTTTGCGCTTTCCAAAAACCTTGTGGGCTTTCCCCTTTGGCCCAAATAAAGTGTTCTCGTACCCAAACATTTCGGGAAACATCTGGAACCCCTTCCGGTGAATTCCGGAACCCTTCCGAAGACCAAACACTATTATCCCATATATCAATCTTTATCTCCGGACCATTCCGGAGTTCCTCGTCAAGTTCGTGATCTCATCCGGGACTCCGAACAACATTCGGTCACCAACATACATAACTCATATAATACTATATCGTCAACGAACGTTTAAGCATGCGAACCCTACGGGTTCGAGAACTATGTAGACATGACCGAGACACCTCTCTCGTCAATAACCAATAGTGGAACCTGGATGCCCATATTGGCTCATGCATATTCTACGAAGATCTTTATCAGTCGAACCGCATAACAACATATGTTGTTCCCTTTGTCATCGGTATGTTACTTGCCCGAGATTCGATCGTCGGTATCTCAATACCTAGTTCAATCTCGTTACCGGCAAGTCTCTTTTCTTGTTCCGTAATGCATCATCCCGCAACTAACTCATTAGTCACATTGCTTGCAAGGCTTATAGTGATGTGCATTACCGAGAGGGCCCAGAGATACCTCTCCGAGAATCGGAGTGACAAATTCTAATCTCGATCTATGCCAACTCAACAAGTACCATCGGAGGCACCTGTAGAGCACCTTTATAATCACCCAGTTATGTTGTGATGTTTGGTAGCACACAAAGTGTTCCTCCAGTATTCGGGAGTTGCATAATCTCATAGTCATAGGAACATGTATAAGTCATGAAGAAAGCAATAACAACATACTAAACGATCCAGTGATAAGCTAACGGAATGGGTCAAGTCAATCACATCATTCTCTAATAATGTGATCTCATTAATCAAATGAAACTCATGTCTATGGCTAGGAAACTTAACCATCTTTGATTCAACGAGCTAGTCAAGTAGAGGCATACTAGTGACACTATGTTTGTCTATGTATTCACACATGTACTAAGTTTCCGGTTAATGCAATTCTAGCATGAATAACAAACATTTATCATGATATAAGGAAATATAAATAACAACTTTATTATTGCCTCTAGGGCGTATTTCCTTCAGTCTCCCACTTGCATTAGAGTTAATAATCTAGTTCTCATCGCCATGTGATTTAACACCAATAGTTCACATCACCATGTGATTAACACCCATAGTTCACATCGTCATGTGACCAACACTCAAAGGGTTTACTAGAGTCAGTAATCTTAGTTCACATCGCCATGTGATTAACACCCAAAGAGTACTAAGGTGTGATCATGTTTTGCTTGTGAGAGAAGTTTTGTCAACGGGTCTACCATATTCAGATCCGTATGTATTTTGCAAATTTCTATGTCAACAATGCTCTGCACTGAGCTACTCCAACTAATTGCTCCCACTTTCAATATGTATCCAGATTGAGACTTAGAGTCATCTGGATCAGTGTCAAAACTTGCATTGACGTAACCCTTTACGATGAACCTTTTGTCACCTCCATAATTGAGAAACATATCCTTATTCCACTAAGGATAATTTTGACCGTTGTGCAGTGATCTACTCCTAGATCACTATTGTACTCCCTTGCCAAACTCAGTGTAGGGTATACAATAGATCTGGTACACAGCATGGCATACTTTATAGAACCTATGGCTGAGGCATAGGGAATGACTTTCATTTTCTTTCTATCTTCTGCTGTGGTCGGGCTTTGAGTCTTACTCAATTTCACACCTTGCAACACAGGCAAGAACTCTTTCTTTAACTGTTCCATTTTGAACTACTTCAAAAACTTGTCAAGGTATGTACTTATTGAAAAAATTTATCAAGCGTCTTGATCTATCTCTATAGATCTTGATGCTCAATGTGTAAGCAGCTTCACCGAGGTCTTTCTTTGAAAAACTCCTTTCAAACACTCCTTTATGCTTTCCAGAAAATTCTACATCATTTCCGATCGACAATATGTCATTCACATATACTTATCAGAAAGGTTGTAGTGCTCCCACTCACTTTCTTGTAAATACAGGCTTCACCGCAAGTCTGTATAAAACTATATGCTTTGATCAACTTATCAAAGTGTATATTCCAACTCCGAGATGCTTGCACCAGTCCATAGATGGATCGCTGGAGCTTGCACACTTTGTTAGCACCTTTAGGATCAACAAAACTTTCTGGTTGCATCTGATGACCCACAAGTATAGGGGATCTATCGTAGTCCTTTCGATAAGTAAGAGTGTCGAACCCAACGAGGAGCAGAAGGAAATGATAAGCGGTTTTCAGCAAGGTATTCTCTGCAAGCACTGAAATAATAGGTAGCAGATAGTTTTGTGATAGGATAATTTGTAACGAGCAACAAGTAACAAAAGTAAATAAAGTGCAGCAAGGTGGCCCAATCCTTTTTGTAGCAAAGGACAAGCCTGGACAAACTCTTATATAGAGAAAAGCGCTCCCGAGGGCACATGGGAATTATCGTGAAACTAGTTTTCATCACGCTCATATGATTCGCGTTCGGTACTTTGATAATTTGATATGTGGGTGGACCGGTGCTTGGGTGCTGTCCTTGCTTGGACAAGCATCCCACTTATGATTAACTCCTATTGCAAGCATTCGCAACTACAAAGAAGTATTAAGGTAAACCTAACCATAGCATGAAACATATGGATCCAAATCAGCCCCTTACGAAGCAACTCATAAACTAGGGTTTAAGCTTCTGTCACTCTAGCAACCCATCATCTACTTATTACTTCCCAATGCCTTCCTCTAGGCCCAAACAATGGTGAAGTGTCATGTAGTCGATGTTCACATAACACCACTAGAGGAGAGACAACATACATCTCATCAAAATATCGAACGAATACCAAATTCACATGACTACTAATAGCAAGATTTCTCCCATGTCCTCAGGAACAAACGTAACTACTCACAAATAATATTCATGTTCATAATCAGAGGGGTATTAATATGCATATAGGATCTGAACATATGATATTCCACCAAATAAACCAACTAGCATCAACTACAAGGAGTAATCAACACTACTAGCAACCTACAGGTACCAATCCCAGACTTGGAGACAAAGATTGGATACAAGAGATGAACTAGGGTTTTAGAGGAGATGGTGCTGGTGAAGATGTTGATGGAGATTGGCCCCCTCCCGATGAGAGGAGCGTTGGTGATGACGATGGCGATGATTTCCCCCTCCCGGAGGGAAGTGTCAACGGCAGAACAGCTCTGTCGGAGCCCTAGATTGGTTCCGCCAAGGTTCCGCCTCGTGGCGGTGGAGTCTCATCCCGAAAGCTTGCTTATGATTTTTTCTCGGACGAAAGACTTCATATAGCAGAAGATGGGCACCGGAGGGCCACCAGGGGGCCCACGAGGCAGGGGGTAGGGCGCGCCCCCACCCTCGTGGCCAGGGTGTGGGCCCCCTCTGGTATTTTCTTCGCTTAGTATTTTTTTCCAAAAGTAACTTCCGTGGAGTTTCGGGACTTTTGGAGTTGTGCAGAATAGGTCTCTAATATTTCCTCCTTTTACAGCCCAGAATTCCAGCTGCCGGCATTCTCCCTCTTTATGTAAACCTTGTAAAATAAGAGAGAATAGGCATAAGTATTGTGACATAATGTGTAATAACAACCCATAATGCAATAAATATCGATATAAAAGCATGATGCAAAATGGACGTATCAACTCCCCCAAGCTTAGACCTCACTTGTCCTCAAGCGGAAGCCGACAACGATAAATATGTCCACATGTTTAGAGATAGAGGTGTCGATAAAGTAAAATACGGACATGAGGACATCATGATCATTCTTAAAACAGCAACATGTATGGATATTGTCATATGATTTCTTATGCTCAAGTAATAATCTATTCACAATGTCAAGTATGAATCAGAAACTTCATTGAGAACTAACAAACTATAAATTCAGTCATTAAAGCAATTGCACTTTATCATAACATCGGAAAGAGTCAATATAAGACCTTTTCAGCAAGTCCACATACTGAACTATCATTTAGTCTTTCACAATTGCTAACACTCACACAATACTTGTGGTTACAGAGTTTTTGTCGGACACAGAGAAAGATAGAGGCTTATAGTTTCGCCTCCCAACCTTTTACCTCAAGGGTAATGTCAACAATAATAGCTCATGCTAACTTACATCCAATTAGATATATATATATCAGGATCTTTCCAACACACTGTGCTTGCCAAAGGATAAAATGTAAAAAGGAAAGGTGAAGATCACCATGACTCTTGCATAAGGGTAAGAGATAAATTAGTAAAAGATAGGCCCTTCGCAGAGGGAAGTAGAGGTTGTCATGCGCTTTCAGGGTTGGATGCACAAAATCTTAATGCAAAAGAACGTCACTTTATATTGCCACTTGTGATATGGACCTTTATTATGCAGTCTGTCGCTTTTATTTCTTCCACATCACAAGATCGTATAAAGCTTATTTTCTCCCACACTAATAAGTCATACATATTTAGAGAGCAATTTTTATTGCTTGCACCGATGACAACTTACTTGAAGGATCTTACTCAATCCATAGGTAGATATGGTGGACTCTCATGGCAAAACTGGTTTTAAGGGTATTTCGGAAGCACAAGTAGTATCTCTACTTGTTGCAAAGAATTGGCTAGCATGAGGGAGAAAGGCAAACTCAACATGTTGGATGATCCATGACAATATACTTTATCTCAGATATAAGAAAACATAACCCATTACGTTGTCTTCCTTGTCCAACATCAACTCTTTAGCATGTCATATTTTAATGAGTGCTCACAATCATTAAAGATGTCCAAGATAGTATATTTATATGTGAAACCACTCTTTCTTTATTACTTTCTATTAATTGCAACGATGACCAAAACTATGTTTGTCAACTCTCAACAACTTTTAATTATCGTACTCTTTATATGTGAAGTCATTATTCTCCACAAGATCAATATGATCTCTTTGTTACTTTTTATTTCTTTCTTATTCTTTCGTTCTTGTATTCCCTCAAGATCATGGCAAAATAATCAAGCCATTGACTCAACACTAATCTTTCTTATATAGCTCACGGACTCGATTACATAGAAGGATTATAAAGCAAAACTCAAAACTAGATCATACCAAAAACTTTATTCTACTAGATCAAGATATTACTAAAAGGATCGAACTAAGAAAATGGTAAAGATGGAGATGTGATGGTGATACGATACCGGGGCACCTCCCCCAAGCTTGGCAGTTGCCAAGGGGAGTGCCCATACCCATGTGATTATATCTCCTTTGCTGGTGAAGAAGATGGAGGTGATGATGGATAATCGCACATCGAGCGTAAGAGGTCCTCCAACTTGCGGATAATGCCCTTGAGTGCGATGATATTCTCCTTCAACAAAATATTTTCACGTGTGAGATACTTGTTTTGTATACAAGCTAACTCAATCATCTTGAAAGCTTTGATCTCAGTTGGGGTAAGAAGATTGTGATCAAGTTGAAGGATGTCTTCTGCTGCCGAAGCTTGGTCCTCCGTGGCCTTCTTGATCCCTTCATCCTTGTTGATCTCCATGGGTTCTTCCCTCTTCAGATCTATCTTCATTAGCCAAGCATCGTTATCACCGTTGTTGGAGGAGGGGCACAACATGATGCCTGGCCTGACAACTCTGACAGAAAATAGCTCGAAACAAGAAGAGAGGATAATTGGGTGATACGGTAGTCAAAACCTTCGGGAGATTATATAATGAATTTTTACCGACTGAAAGAAGTATCGTGCAAGAAAACAGAGTCCGGAGAGCGCACGAGGTGCCCACGAGGCAGGGGGCGAGCCCAGGGGGTAGGGCGCGCCTCCCACCCTCGTGGAAGCCTCGTGTCCTTCCCGGACTGCTTCTTATTTTTCCTATTTTTCTAAATATTCCAAAACGGAGAAAATTTTCCATTAGAACTGTTTTGGAGTCGGTTTACTTACCGTACCACATACCTATTCCTTTTTAGAGTCTGAAACGTTCTGGAAAGTGTCTCTTATGTATTCCTCCAGTGTTACGGTTTCAATAACATTAGTTTCAACATTTATGGGATTACCTGAGATATAATGTTTAATTCTTTGACCGTTCACCACCTTCGGATTTGTGCCTTCGAAGTTGTTGATTTTTATGGCACCGGAACAATAGACCTCCTCGATAACATAAGGACCTTCCCATTTAGAGAGAAGTTTTCCTGCAAAAAATCTTAAACGAGAGTTGAACAGCAACACATAATCACCTACATTAAACTCACACTTTCGTATCCTTTTGTCATGCCATCTTTTAACTTTTTCTTTAAACAACATGGCATTCTCATAGGCTTGGGTTCTCCATTCATCAAGTGAGCTTATGTCAAATAGCCTCTTCTCACCGGCAAGTTTGAAATCATAATTGAGCTCTTTAATAGCCCAATATGCCTTATGTTCTAGTTCGAGAGGTAACTGGCATGCTTTTCCATAAACCATTTTATACGGAGACATACCCATAGGATTTTTATATGCAGTTCTATAGGCCCATAATGCATCATCAAGTTTCTTCGACCAATTCTTTCTAGATCTATTAACAGTCTTTTGCAAAATTAATTTAAGCTCTCTATTGCTCAATTCTACTTGACCACTAGACTGTGGGTGATAAGGGGATGCAATTCTATGATTAACGTCATACTTAGCAAGCATTTTACGAAAAGCACCATGAATAAAATGTGAACCACCATCAGTCATTAAATATCTAGGGACTCCAAACCTCGGAAAAATAACTTCTTTAAGCATCTTAATAGAAGTGTTATGATCAGCACTACTAGTTGGAATAGCTTCTACCCACTTAGTAGCGTAATCAACAGCAACTAAAATATGTGTACCCACTTATTATTTCCAAAGTAACTTCCGTGGAGTTTCAAGACTTTTGGAGTTGTGCAGAATAGGTCTCTAATATTTGCTCCTTTTACAGCCCAAAATTCCAGCTGCCGGCATTCTCCCTCTTTATGTAAACCTTGTAAAATAAGAGAGAATAGGCATAAGTATTGTGACATAATGTGTAATAACAGCCCATAATGCAATAAATATCGATATAAAAGCATGATGCAAAATGACCATAGAAGGTTTTATTCATGTAAATAGAACAACAATTATTCTTTGACTTAAATGAATAACCGTATTGCAATAAACATGATCCAATCATATTCATGCTCAATGCAAACACCAAATAACATTTATTTAGGTTCAACACTAATCCCGAAAGTATAGGGAGTGTGCGATGATGATCATATCAATCTTGGAACCACTTCCAACTCACATCATCACTTCACCCTTAACTAGTTTCTGTTCATTCTCCAATTCCCGTTTCGAGTCACTAATCTTAGCAACTGAACTAGTATCAAATACTAAGGGGTTCCTATAAACACTAGTAAAGTACACATCAATATCATGTATATCAAATATAACTTTGTTCACTTTGCCATCCTTCTTATCCGCCAAATATCTAGGGGCAGTTCCACTTCTAGTGACCATTTCCTTTGCAGTAGAAGCACTCAGTTTCGGGCTTGAGTCTAGCTTTGGGTTTCTTCACGGGAGTGACAACTTGTTTGTCATTCATCTTGAAGTTCCCTTTCTATTCTTTTTCCCTTTTTCTTGAAACTAGTGGTCTTGTAAACCATCAACACTTGATGCTCTTTATTGATTTCTACCTTTGCCAATTTCAACATCGCAAAGAGCTTGGGAATTACTTTCGTCATCCCTTGCATATTATAGTTCATCACGAAGTTCTAGTAACTTGGTGATAGTGACTAGAGAACTTTTTCAATTACTATCTTATCTGGAAGATTAACTCCCACTTGATTCAAGCAATTGTAGTACCTGGACAATCTGAGTACATGCTCACTGGTTGAGCTATTCTCCTCCATCTTGTAGGAAAAGTACTGTTAGAGGTCTCACACCTCTTGACACGGGCATGAGTATGAAATACCAATTTCAATTCTTCAAACATCTTATATGCTCCGTGGCGTTCAAAACATTTTTGAAGTCCCAGTTCTAAGCCGTAAAGCAAGGTGCACTAAACTATCAAGTAGTCATCATACCGAGCTTTGCCAATCGTTTATAACGTCTGCATATGCTCCGGCAATAGGTCCGTCACCTAATGGTGCATCAAGGACATAATTCTTCTGTGCAACAATGAGGATAATCCTCAGATCACGGATCCAATCTGCATCATTGGCACTAACATCTTTCAACTTATTTTTCTCTAGGAACATATCAAAAAATAACGGGGAAGCTATGCGCGAGCTATTGATCTACAACATAATTTGCAAATACTATCAGGACTAAGTTCATGATAAATTAAAGTTCAATTAATCATATTACTTAAGAACTCCCACTTAGATAGACATCCCTCTAGTCATCTAAATGATCACGTGATCCATATCAACTAAACCATGTCCGATCATCACGTGAGATGGAGTAGTTTTCAATGGTGAACATCACTATGTTGATCATATCTACTATATGATTCACGCTCGACCATTCGGTCTCAGTGTTCCGAGGCCATATCTGCATATGCTAGGCTCGTCAAGTTTAACCCGAGTATTCTGCGTGTGCAAAACTGGCTTGCACCCGTTGTATTGAACGTAGAGCTTATCACACCCGATCATCACGTGGTGTCTTGGCACGAAGAACTGTCGCAACGGTGCGTACTCAGGGAGAACACTTATACCTTGAAATTTAGTGAGAGATCATCTTATAATGTTACCATCGAACTAAGCAAAATAAGATGCATAAAGGATAAACATCACATGCAATCAATATAAGTGATATGATATGGCCATCATCATCTTGTGCCTTTGATCTCCATCTCCAAAGCACCGTCATGATCACCATCGTCGCCGGTGCGACACCTTGATCTCCATCGTAGCATCGTTGTCGTCTCGCCAACTATTGCTTCTACGACTATCGCTACCGCTTAGTGATAAATAAAGCAATTACATGGCGATTGCATTTCATACAATAAAGCGACAACTATATGGCTCCTGCCAGTTGCCGATAACTCCGTTACAAAACATGATCATCTCATACAATAAAATTTAGCATCATGTCTTGACCATATCACATCACAATATGTCCTGCAAAAACAAGTTAGATGTCCTCTACTTTGTTGTTGCAAGTTTTACGTGGCTGCTACGGGCTGAGCAAGAACTGTTCTTACCTACGCATCAAAACCACAACGATTTTTCATCAAGTATGTGTTGTTTTAACCTTCAACAAGGACCGGGCGTAGCCACACTCGATTCAACTAAAGTTGGAGAAACTGACACCCGCCAGCCACCTGTGTGCAAAGCACATCGATAGAACCAATCTCGCGTAAGCGTACGCGTAATGTCGGTCCGGGCCGCTTCATCCAACAATACCGCCGAATCAAAGTATGACATGCTGGTAAGCAGTATGACTATTATCGCCCACAATTCACTTGTGTTCGACTCGTGCATATAACATTTACGCATAAACCTGGCTCGGATGCCATTGTTGGGGAACGTAGTAATTTCAAAATTTTCCCACGCACACGCAAGATCATGGTGATGCATGGCAACGAGAGGGGAGAGTGTTGTCTATGTACCCTCGTAGACCATAAGCGGAATCATTTATCAACACAGTTGATGTAGTCGTACACCTTCACGATCCGTCCCGATCAAGTACCTAACGTACGGCACCTCCGCGTTCAGCACACGTTCAGCTCAGGTACAAAAGCAGGCTATGCATCAAAATAGGAGCAATCAATAACAGTAGCAAGATCTAATGCAAGCATGAGAGAATGGAATGGGCCATATCGGGATGATCAAAGGGGGGGCTTGCCTGGAAGCTCCGCTGAAAGGGAAGAAGGGTCGTCGTCGATGTAGTCGATCACAGGGGCATCATCAGCGGTCTCGAGGTCTACCGGAGAGAAGAGGGGGAAGAAACAATCAATATAATGCAAACAGATGCAACACAGATGCATGACGGGGGTAACACGTAGGGCTAGGGGTGTTCTAATGCGGTGCTACACGATACCGGCGAAGGGTGATAACATCCGGAAAGTTTTCCCGGAGTTAGGCATTTTCAGACAAACGAACGGAGGGGGCGGTTGCATGTTCGCTATGCTAGGGGCATGTGACAGGTGAACGGGGAGCGTATTTGGATTCGTCTCGTCGTTCTGAGCAACTTTCATGTACAAAGTATTTTCATCTGACTTACGGATTATTTTATATGATTTTTCAAAATTTTAATCAATTTCTAAAATTTCTGGTTTATTGTAATTTGTTTTAAACCGAGTTGACCAAGTCAACTTTGACTAGTCAAAAGGGCAGGGTGTGGCCCACATGTCATAGGTTGTACCTAAACAAATAAATAAAACTAATCTAATTGAATGGGACCCACATGTCATCTACACATAAGCTAATCTAGCCACTAATTAATACTACTCCCTCCGTAAACTAATATAAGAGCGTTTAGATCACTACTTTAGTGATCTAAACGCTCTTATATTAGTTTACGGAGGGAGTACTAGCTAAACCTAGTACTAATAAGGGCCGGCCACTACTGGGCAGAACCCGCACAAATGCTATAGGTTAAAACTGTTCTCTGTTTAACAGAAGATAGCAACTTATGATTTTCATAGAATTTAATCCATGCATCAAGTGGATTTTGTCCAATGAAGACATTTGAGCCTTGTCAAGTGTACTACCTACTCATATTATTTTTACACATATTAACAACTGTTTAACCGCTGATTAGAACGACAGTCGGCAGTCGGCTCTGATACCAACTTGATGATATTATTTGAGCCTTGGCAGTCGGCTCCGATACCAACTTGTGACGCCCCCGACTCGACCATACACTACATACACGCAAATGTGTACGATCAAGATCAGGGACTCATGTGGAGATATCACAACACAACTCTAGACACAAATAGAAATTATACAAGCTCCATATTACAAGCCAGGGGCCTCGAGGGCTCGAATACAAGCGTCAGCGGAAGCAACAATATATGAGTACAAAAATAAGGTTAGACAAGGATGCCTTAAGAAGGCTAGCACAAAAGCAACACGATCGAAGAGGCAAGGCCTCCTGCCTGGGACCTCCTAACTACTCCTAGTCGTCGGCGGTCTCCATGTAGTTGTATCCGTCGGCGGTAGCATCTAGCTCCAGGGATCCACCATCTGGTTGCATCAACCAGAAAGAAGAAGGAAGGGGGAAAGGGGGTAGCAAAGCAACCGTGAGTACTCATCCAAAGTACTCGCAAGCATCAGGTCTATACTAAGTATGCATTGGTATTAAATGGAAGGGTTGTATCTGTGGACTGAGCTGTAGAAAGCCAGAATAGAGGGGAAGGCCTAGCCTATCGAAGACTAGCATCTTCAAGCAGCTCCAAGCATCTTGCAGCATGTAGAAGAGTAAAGAATAGCATTTTAATTAACAAGCATGTTGTAACAATAAGGCCCAGAGATCCTTCCTTGACTCCCTGCGAGGAAACAATCCCGGAGCCAACATATCCATCTCATGTCTCAAGTATCCATTTCTATTTATATAAGATCAGGATACAAGTCTGAACGTCCATTACCGTGAACACGGTATTCGAATATATATCTTCCCTGCAGGGGTGCACCACGTTACCCAACATGCTCGATCACTCTGGCCGGACACACCTTTCTAGGGTCAATGCCTGGCCTCGGAAGATGAAAACGTCGCAGCCCTACCTAGGCTCAGCAGAGAGGTCCCCGCCGGTCTACATCCTAAGCACTCCGAGGTCTTGGGCCCATCGCCCGCAGCACTCCGGATTATTGTGTGCAGGGTGGATACCAGCACCGCCTCGGATGGCCAGCACGATCCGACCATGCCACAATGCTGAACTGGACGTCTGACAAAGCTTTGGCTGATACTGCGACGTCCAGGCCCATAACTATTCTCGCGTGGTGGTTAGTGCGTAAAGGCCAGAGGCCAACTCAGAACAAATACCCAAACTTGTTAGTGCATTATTAAAAGAAGTGACGGCTGTCGGGACAAGTCCGGAGCTATCACCCCCTCCTGGGTGATACCGCTAAACAGCCAGCCACCACCGTAACAACTCCTCGGGTGCTCTCCGGCCCCGCACGACTTTCACCAATGTCTCAAGTAAAGTCAAGGTAACCGTGTGTCCAAAACATCAAGGAAGAAAACCCGAGGAATCACCCCCGGTGGATTCCACTCAATGTAATCATCAAGGTGAACGTAAGAGGGACCACCCTCGAGGTTCACACTTGAGGTGTTGCACGACAGAGCCGTATCGGGAATGGTGAAAGAGGAAATCATCCTCGATGACCACGACCGAATAGCTACACTACAGAATTATCATCAGGAGTGCGTTATGAGGGATCACCCTCGGCACTCGATAGTAGCTCTGCAGAGTCGAGCAACAAAAGGGGCGTGATGTGATGTGAGGTGTCGGGCTCTGGTCGTCGATCACGTTGATCGAGTCGTCGATGATGAAGCACGGGCAACAAGGACAAGGTGGAGGTCACTGATGGATCACTATCCAACCTATACTAAGCAGTTTAGCATAAGCAGGTAGGTAACAATAGCAGGTACAAAAGCAGGCTATGCATCAGAATAGGAGCAATCAATAACAGTAGCAAAATCTAATGCAAGCATGAGAGAATGGAATGGGCGATATCGGAATGATCAAAGGGGGTCTCGTCGTTCTGAGCAACTTTCATGTACAAAGTATTTTCATCTGACTTACGGATTATTTTATATGATTTTTCAAATTTTTAATCAATTTCTAAAATTTCTGGTTTATTGTAATTTGTTTTAAACCGAGTTGACCAAGTCAACTTTGACTAGTCAAAAGGGCAGGGTGTGGCCCACATGTCATATGTTGTACCTAAACAAGTAAATAAAACTAATCTAATTTAATAGGACCCACATGTCATCTACACATAGGCAAATCTAGCCACTAATTAATACTACTAGCTAAACCTAGTACTAATAAGGGCCGGCCACACGCATGGCACACACACAGAACATGCAACGCAAATGCTATAGGTTAAAACTATTCTCTGTTTAACAGAAGATAGCAACTTATGATTTTCATAGAATTTAATCCATGCATCAAGTGGATTTGGTTCAATAAAAACATTTGAGCCTTGTCAAGTGTACTACCTACTCATATTATTTTTACACATACTAACAACTGTTTAACCGCTGATTAGGGGCTTAATCAACATAGAAATTGAAAAGCTAACTAGTAGCAGCTACAGTAGATACTAGCAGTACAGTAGAGCAGCGTTGGGCAGTGGCGTGGCTCGGGCGCTGCAGGTGTGCGTAGGCGGGGCACCCGCAGCAGCAGGCGAGGCCATACGCGGGTTGGCGCGGGGTCTGGCGATGCGAGCAGTAGCAGCAGGAGAGCAACAAGCAACGGCAGCCAGCGGCAGCGGCGACGAGCACGCGGGCGCAGACGGCAACGGTGAATGGGCGCGCGCGTGAGCGCGGCCAGGCACCGGCAGGGGAGCCCAGGGCACGCACGGGGCATGAGCGTGGGCTTGGCCACGGCGAGCTCTGGACAAGGCAGCTACGGAGCAGGGGCGGCGTCAAGGTACGGCTACGTCGTACGTCGAGGAGCAGAAGGGAAAGGGGATGGACGGGGTGCTCACCTAGGAGCACACGGCGGCTCGGCGGGAGGTTTAGGAGCAGCAGGCGGTCGAAGTGGAGGAAGCCCGCCGTCGTAGTAGAGGAGGCAGACGGCGCGGTGGTGTTCCGAGGTGGTCGAAGGGGTCGGGGCGGTGCTGCGGGGCCGTCCCGGCCCGATCTCGTCTGCGAGGAGGAGGAAGGCGTCCGCGACGGAGCTGTCGGACACCTCGGAACAGAGAGGGGAGGCTGGTAGCTGCGTCGATGGCGACGGCGAGCCCTCGGGGCGGCGTTGGGGCGAGGTGGCGTCGGCGTCGAGGCGCCGCGGATGGAGCGGATCTGGCGAGAGGGGGGAGGAGGAACCAAGGAGGAGAGGGGGAAGTGTAGCGGGGAGACGAGGGGACCGAGGGGAAGGCGGCCTTATCCCCTCCCCGTCGGCGCCGGCTAGACGGTCGGGGGCAACCCTCCCCTGTAGCGAAGCGATCGGTTGAACAGGGGAGGCAGGGGTACGTTGGGTCGGCCTGGCTGGGCCGGAGTTGGGCCGAGGCCCGGGGGGGAGGCCGGTTTGTTTTGTTTTTATCTTTTGTTTTATTTCCCCTTTTATTATTTTATGCTCATTGGTTTTCCTATTTTACTTTCTATTTATTTTAGCTTTAGAAAATACCAAAACACCATCAAAATTAGTGTTACTAAATATTCTACTGCCATAAAAAGTTTGGTGCAATGATAAAACACTTTGCATAATTTTATTATTTAAAAGGCATCTAATTAATTGTTTTAGCTACCGTTTTATTTATTTAGTGCACTTAAGTATTTTATAAAATTTTGGTTTCTCCACCAATAACACCTATGAATTATTTTCCCGAGTTTGCACATTTTAGTTTTGATTTTTGAAAACTTCTATTTTTGACTTTACTTTTAAATTTGAATTTAGACCGTTTTGAATCTAAACGAGATTAGCAACAGTAACAGTGGTGACGTGGCCTCATTAGCGTAGGATTACTGTAGCTTAATTATTTGGGCGTCACAATTCTCCTCCACTACAAGAAATCTCGTCCCGAGATTTAGGAGGTAGAAGGAAACAAATCGAGGTATTCATCAGGAAGACGATCCTCTAGTTCCCAAGTGGCTTTATCTTCAGAATGATTTGGCCACTGAACTTTCAGAATTTGATAGGCCTCAGACGGGTACGACGTTCAGCTTGAACAAGAACGCGAATCGGATGCTCTCTGTAAGTGAGATCATTGTGCAGGGTTTGAGCTTTATAAGCCGTGTGGTTGTTGCAATAAGCCTTGCGACTTAGGGCATCGGCCATGACATTAGCCTTGACAGGGGTATAAGAAATACCGTAGTCATAGTCTGTGATTGCTTCCATACATCGCTGTTGACGGAGATCCAGATCTAGCTGAGTAAATGATTACTTCAGACTTTGATGATCGGTGAAGATCTCGCAACGACTATTAGGTAGATAATGCCGCCATAACTTTAGTGCAAATTTAACTGCAGCAAGTTCAAGGTCAGGGACTGGGTAGTTCTTTTGGAAAGACATCCTGGAATTCACAAACGACTGGAGCATTTTAAATTCTCACAAGAGGAGATGTGTTTAACGCATTCAAGGAAGAAATATGTGATTCGGCATTACGAACAAGATGAGCTTGGTAGCTTACAATCTCATTTGAAGGATGTAGTAGATGGACGGTTTTAGTGGCACAAATGATAGAAGCGGTATGTGTTCTCAAAACATTCATACCCAGAATGAGGTCAATATTGGATGACTTCAAAACAATGGGGAAAACAAGGAGATTCCAATCGTTCAATTCCAACTGGGTAGTTGTGACTAACCATGGTGGTTCGACATTCTGGCCCGCAGAATGCAGCTTGGAATTCTGACCAAGTGATGGTGGTTCCAATAGCTAAGGAATGCAAGTGGCCGTCCCACCATTGAGTAGTGGGACCTTTCAGGTAATAAGCCGGGAAGGTGACATAGTTGGTAGGGGCTACATCAGCAGTCTCCAACTCGAAGGTGTTATCACGGAGCCAATCACTAGCATCAAGGGGCTGAGTTAGGCTGCGGTAGATGATAGGGTTAAGACACGCAGAGTCTTGCATGTTACTGGGGCTGGCTGATGATTCATATTGGGAAGCGGAAACTGAGCTATGACTCCTTCCATGGACTGGCGATTCAGCTCAACTGTTGTATCATTCCGGCCATGTATTCAGGAGGTGGCGGATTGTCGCCGCCACGGCCACGATCGGCGGGTCTAACTATCCTGCTTAAAGCAACAGGGGGTAGTCTAGCCAGGGGTGGAGCCAGTGTATGGAGTCATTCATGGTGTAACTTGAACAGTGAGCAAAGGCACAGTATGTACAAAGCAGTAGTCATTGAAGACATACATATACATATTATGAGCCAATTGCACGTTGTCAGTATGGGTTCGGACAAAAGAAACATCCTAGACATACAATGTGGCACGTATGCACGCGATAGAGGGATACCTCAACGGGACATAGCGAAGGCTACATCATCGTCGAAGATAACCACTGGAGCGAGTGATTTGCAAGTGACGACACAGGTTGCCCTCGATGAAAGGATTCTGCGATCAGTGAACATTGTGAAGCAGTACTTTGCCCTCAATTCAAGAAAGGGGTAATACAAATCTCCGGGTGGATGTGATCACGAGATCCTAATGTTAGAGTTAGCAAATCAGTTAACCCGAATAGAGGAGAGATCAGAATCCCAGAGTATAGACGAGGAGTAAAAGATACTAATACCACCCAATGGTGACGCGGGCCGTAAGCCACACAGCCATGTTAGTAAACCAGTTTTTCAAAGACTAGACTCAACTTCGGACAAGGAGTTGGAAAGGGGGATCCTACAGGCAGTCGGCTCTGATACCAACTTGTGACGCCCCCGACTCGACCGTACACTACATACACGCAAATGTGTACGATCAAGATCAGGGACTCACGGGGAGATATCACAACACAACTCTAGACACAAATAGAAATAATACAAGCTTCGTATTACAAGCCAGGGGCCTCGAGGGCTCAAATACAGAAGCTCGAATACAAGCGTCAGCGGAAGCAACAATATCTGAGTACAGACATAAGGTTAGACAAGGATGCCTTAAGAAGGCTAGCACAAAAGCAACACGGTCGAAGAGGCAATGCCTCCTACCTGGGACCTCCTAACTACTCCTAGTCGTCGGCGGTCTTCATGTAGTTGTATCCGTCGGCGGTAGCATCTAGCTCCAGGGATCCACCATCTGGTTGCATCAACTAGAAAGAAGAAGGAAGGGGGAAAAGGGGTAGCAAAGCAACCGTGAGTACTCATCCAAAGTACTCGCAAGCATCTGATCTATACTATGCATTGGTATCAAATGGAAGGGTTGTATCTGTGGACTGAACTGCAGAAAGCCAGAATAGAGGGGAAGGCCTAGCCTATCGAAGACTAGCATCTTCAAGCAGCTCCAAGCATCTTGCAGCATGTAGAAGAGTAAAGAATAGCATTTTAATTAACAAGCATGTTGTAACAATAAGGCCCAGAGATCCTTCCTCGACTCCCTGCGAGGAAACAATCCCGGAGCCAACATATCCATCTCATGTCTCAAGTATCCATTTCCAATGTTCAAGAAATCATTTTTAGGCGCCGCTTAAGCGCTCTTAAGCGCTAAGCGACAGCTAAACGCTTCGCTTCTGCCCTAGGCGGAAGTTTTAGCGTTAAGCGAAAAAAGCGGGATTTAGCGGCCGCTTTAGCGCTGAGCGCTGGCTAGGCGGTCGCTGAGCGCGCTTAAGCATTCAAAAAGCGAGAATGGGCCACGGGCTGGAGGTAAAAGGTGGGTATAAAGGCTTGGCCCAATACTGGCCTGTTCGGCTAGGGTTTACTGGGTTAGAAGGGGAGGGGGAGAAGAGAGCTCCGGTGGCAGCTGCTCCTGTTCTGCATCCAACTCAGCTCCATGCATTCTTCCTTCTCATGCCCGAACTGGATCTGAACTACTACATGCGCTGGGCTGGGGCTGCTATTTGGCTGCTGCTGCTGCATGCCTACAGCTGCCATTTATCTTATATGCTCTAAGACAATATTATTCATTTATGATTGCTGTGTGAACCACTGAACCTTATCCTTATGTGTTATTTGGCTATTTGTTGTGGTGTGTAAACCACTGAATCTCAAACTTATATGCTATTTCAGGTTTTTCAGTTACCTATGTGCTATATTTCCTGTTTTCTTGTGCATATTATTCAAAAACAGCCAAAATCTGGCCAATTAAAAAAACACTTAATCCCGGTTAAGCTGCGCTTAAGCGGCCATTGCTCTAAGCTGTGGCCTTCCGCTCCACTTACGCTTACCGCTTTCTTGAACATTGTCCATTTCTATTCATATAAGATCAGGATACAAGTCTGAACGTCCATTACCGTGGACACGGTATTTGAATATATATCTTCCCTGCAGGGGCGCACCACGTTACCCAACACGCTCGATCACTCTGGCCGGACACACCTTTCTAGGGTCAATGCCCGGCCTCGGAAGATCAACATGTCGCAGCGCTACCTAGGCTCAGCAGAGAGGTCCCCGCCGGTCTACATCCTAAGCACTCCGAGGTCTTGGGCCCATCGCCCGCAGCACTCTGGATCGTTGTGTGCAGGGTGGATACCAACACCGCCTCGGATGGCCAGCATGATCCGATAGTGCCACAATGCTGAACTGGACGTCTGACAAAGCTTCGGCTGATACTGCGACGTCGAGGCCCATAACTATTCTCGCGTGGTGCTTATTGCGTAAAGGCAAGAGGCCAACTCAGAACAAATACCCAAACCTGTTAGTGCATTATTAAAAGAAGTGACGGCTGTCGGGACAAGTCCGGAGCTATCACCCCCTCCTGGGTGATACCGCTAAACAGCCAGCCACCACCGTAACAACTCCTCGGGTGCTCTCCGGGACCGCACGACTTTCACCAATGTCTCAAGTAAAGTCAAGGTAACCGTGTGTCCAAAACATCAAGGAAGAAAACCCGAGGAATCACCCCCGGTGGATTCCACTCAATGTAATCATCAAGGTGAACGTAAGAGGGACCATCCTCGAGGTTCACACTTGAGGTGTTGCACGACAGAGCCGTATCGGGAATGGTGAAAGAGGAAATCACCCTCGATGACCACGACCGAATAGCTACACTACAGAATTATCATCAGGAGTGCGTTATGAGGGATCACCCTCGGCACTCGATAGTAGCTCTGCAGAGTCGAGCAACAAAAGGGGCGTGATGTGATGTGAGGTGTCGGGCTCTGGTCGTCGATCACGTTGATCGAGTCGTCGATGATGAAGCAGGGGCAACAAGGACAAGGTGGAGGTCACTGATGTATCACTATCCACCCTATACTAAGCAGTTTAGCATAAGCAGGTAGGTAACAATAGCAGGTACAAAAGCAGGCTATACATCAGAATAGGAGCAATCAATAATAGTAGCAAAATCTAATGCAAGCATGAGAGAATGGAATGGGCGATATCGGGATGATCAAAGGGGGGCTTGCCTGGAAGCTCCACTGAAAGGGAAGAAGGGTCGTCGTCGACGTAGTCGATCACAGGGGCATCAGCAGCGGTCTCGAGGTCTACCGGAGAGAAGAGGGGGAAGAAACAGTAAATATAATGCAACACAGATGCATGACGGGGGTAACACGTAGGGCTAGGGGTGTTCTAACGCGGTGCTACAAGATACCGGCGAAGGGTGATAACATCCGGAAAGTTTTCCCGGAGTTAGGCATTTTCAGACAAATGAAACGGAGGGGGACGGTTGCATGTTCGCTATGCTAGGGGCATGTGACAGGTGAACGGAGAGCATATTTGGATTTATCTCGTCGTTCTGAGCAACTTTCATGTACAAAGTATTTTCATCTGACTTACGGATTATTTTATATGATTTTTCAAAGTTTTAATCAATTTCTAAGATTTCTGGTTTATTGTAATTTGTTTTAAACCGAGTTGACCAAGTCAACTTTGACTAGTCAAAAGGGCAGGGTGTGGCCCACATGTCATAGGTTGTACCTAAACAAATAAATAAAACTAATCTAATTGAATGGGACCCACATGTCATCTACACATAGGCTAATCTAGCCACTAATTAATACTACTAGCTAAACCTAGTACTAATAAGGGCCGGCCACTACTGGGCAGAACCCAGCCGGCCACACGCACGGCACACACAGAACACGCAACACAAATGCTATAGGTTAAAACTGTTCTCTGTTTAACAGAAGGTAGCAACTTATGATTTTCATAGAATTTAATCCATGCATCAAGTGGATTTGGTCCAATGAAAACATTTGAGCCTTGTCAAGTGTACTACCTACTCATATTATTTTTACACATATTAACAATTGTTTAACTGCTGATTAGGGGCTGTTTAGGGGCTTAATCAACATAGAAATTGACAGTACACTAGAGCAGCGTTGGGCAGTGGCGTGGCTCGGGCACTGCAGGTGTGCGTAGGCGGGGCACCCGCAGCAGCAGGCGAGGCCATACGCGGGTTGGCGCGGGGTGTGGCGATGCGAGCAGTAGCAGCAGGAGAGCAACAAGCAACGGCAGCCAGCGGCAGCGGCGACGAGCACGCGGGCGCAGACGGCAACGGCGGGTGGGCGTGCGCGTGAGCGCGGCCAGGCACGGGCAGGGGAGCCCAGGGCACGCACGGGGCGTGAGCGTGGGCTTGGCCACGGCGAGCTCTGGACACGGCAGCTACGGAGCAGGGGCGGCGTCAAGGTACGGCTACCTCGTACGTCGAGAAGCAGAAGGGAAAGGGGATGGATGCGGTGCTCACCTAGGAGCACACGGCGGCTCGGCGGGAGGTTTAGGAGCAGCAGGCGGTCGAAGTGGAGGAAGCCCGCTGTCGTAGTAGAGGAGGCAGACGGCGCGGTGGTGTTCCGAGGTGGTCGAAGGGGTCGGGGCGGTGCTGCGGGGCCATCCCGGCCCGATCTCGTCTATGAGGAGGAGGAAGGCGTCCGCGACGGAGCTGTCGGACAGCTCGGAACGGAGAGGGGAGGCTGGTGGTTGCATCCATGGCGATGGCGAGCCCTCGGGACGGCGTCGGGGTGAGGTGGCGTCGGCGTCGAGGCGCCGCGAATGGAGCGGATCTGGCGAGAGGAGGAGGAGGAACCGGGGAGGAGAGGGGAAAGTGGAGCGGGAGACGAGGGGACCGAGGGGAAGGCGGCCTTATCCCATCCCCGTCGGTGCCGGCTAGACGGTCGGGGGCAACCCTCCCCTGTAGCGACGCGGTCGGTTGAACAGGGGAGGCAGGGGTACGTTGGGTCCGCCTGGCTGGGGTGGAGTTGGGCCGAGGCCCGGGGGGAAGGCCGGTTTGTTTTGTTTTTATCTTTTGTTTTATTTCCCCTTTTATAATTTTCTGCTTATTGGTTTTCCTATTTTACTTTCTATTTATTTTAGCTTTAGAAAATACCAAAACACCATCAAACTTAGTGTTACAAAATATTCTACTGCCATAAAAAGTTTGGTGCAATGATAAAACACTTTGCATAATTTTATTATTTAAAAGGCATCTAATTAATTGTTTTAGCTACTGTTTTATTTATTTACTGCACTTAAGTATTTTATAAAATTTTGGTTTCTCCACCAATAACACCTATGAATTATTTTCCCGAGTTTGCACATTTTAGTTTTGATTTTTGAAAACTTTTATATTTGACTTTACTTTTAAATTTGAATTTAGACCGTTTTGAATCTAAACGAGATTAGCAACAGTAATAATGATGACGTGGCCTCATTAGCGTAGGATTACTGTGGCTTAATTGTCCGGGCGTCACACGTACGCGTAATGTCGGTCCGGGCCGCTTCATCCAACAATTCCGCCGAATCAAAGTATGACATGCTGGTAAGCAGTATGACAATTATCGCCCACAACTCACTTGTGTTCTACTCGTGCATATAACATCTACGCATAAACCTGGCTCGGATGCCACTGTTGGGGAACGTAGTAATTTTAAAATTTTCCTACGCACACGCAAGATCATGGTGATGCATGGTGTAACGCCCGGATAATCATGCTACAGTAATCTCACGTTAATGATGGCACGTCACCTCTGTCACTGTAATTAATCTCGGATTAAATCAAAACCATTTTGAATTTAAACCCTAGATAAGTCAAACAACAAAAATTTTCAAATATTAAAATAAAAATGTTCGGGCTATGCCAAATAAGGCATAGTTAATTATGGTGAAGTAAACACATTTTTAGAAAACGCCTAAATATTTTAAAATGATGTAAAACAGAAAAGAAAATAAATAAAAAGAAAAGAAATGCAAAAGGAGGAAGAAAAGGAACCCCCCCTGACCTCCCTGGGCCTTAGTCATCTGGGCGGCCCAAACCAGTAGCCCACCTCCCCCGGTCGCCTCCCTCCTCCCTGTTCACCCGACCCAGCGACCGCGCTCGCCGGTCGCCGCCGAACCCTCTCGCCGTCCCCGTCGGCGAAGGGATAAGGGCGACGCCCTGCACCCCTGGCCCCCTGCCCCCACTCCCCCCTCGACGCCCCCCCCTCCCAGATCCACTTCTCCTCCCTCTCCGATCCCCTTCCCCACCTCGCCCGAACGCCACCGCCGCCATGCCTCCGGCCTAGCCACGGCCACCGTGCCCACCTCGCCGCCCCACGGTGTCTCCAAGGGCCGTCGTCGCCCGCTGCTTCGACTGGTGCAGCCCGTTGGAGACCGGAGCCCCTGCAACGAGCACACCGAGCTCGTCTTCAACTTCGGTCGCCGGCGATCCCTTTCTTCCCCGGCGCCGATCTGCAGCTACTAATCCGTCGAGGGTCTACGTGAGTGCCGCACGGTGAGCTTCTCCTTCCCCTGGTGCTCCTTGTTGGCCCCCTAGCGCTCCGTAGATAGCTGCCGTCGTTGCCGAGCTCCGGTCGCCGCCAGGCGCTTCACCGTCGCGGCCATGCTCGCCGTCGAGCTCAGCTGAGCCCGGCTTCATGCTCAGCATGTCTGTGCGGGCCAGATGCACCCATCCACGCACTCCGTCGAGCCCCGTAGCGCCGACCCCGAGCTTCACCCGAATGCACCACCCGCCGCCGTCGAGGTAGCGGTCGTTTCCGGCCATCCCCGTGCTTTTCGCGGCCACCAACGGAAGCGTCGCGTCGCGCCCGTCCCGTAGGAAGAAACCGCGGGCCAAATGGCCCCCTGTGCGTCGTTTCCGCGCAACACCGCCGTCTCGGGTGGTCGCCGGAGCGTGCGCCGGCGTTTAAACGCCGGCCGCCGACGTGGCTGGCCTGGGGCCACCCCAGTGCCACTGCCAGTGGGCCCCGTGGGTCCCAGTTGACTGGGTTGACCCAGTCAACTGCTGACTGGGCAGGCCCCAGCCACTGACGTGCGGGCCCCACCGCTTAATCCGGTAATTAAAACGTTTTAATAATTAAAACTAATTAGTTTAGATGATTAGCCAATGACAGGTGGGGTCCAGTAGTTAACTAATCTAATTTTAGTTAGTTTAATCTTTTGTTAGTCCACTGTCTATGACAGGTAGGACCCACCTGTCTGGTTTGACTGGTCAGCCGACCTGTTGACCTGCTGACGTCAGCGTTACCTCATGCTGACATCATAATTCATTTTTGCTAAATTCAAATAATTCCAGAAATTCAAATAATCTTTGAAAATTCATATCTTTTAAACCGTAACTCGGATGAAAATGTTTTCTACATGAAAGTTGCTCGGAACGACGAGACGAATCCGAATACGCAGTCCGTTCGTCCACCACACCTCCCTAACCTATCGAACTCGCAACTTTCCCCCTCCGGTCCATCCGTCCGAAAACGCAAAACATCGGGAATACTTTCCCGGATGTTCCCCCCTTCGCCGGTACCACCTACTGTCGCGTTAGGACACACCTCGCACTGCTCATTGTCATGTCACGCATCGTCATGTTTATGTTTGCATTGTATTTACTGTTTCTTCCCCCTCTTCTCTCCGGTAGACTACGAGACCGACACTGCTGCTGCCCAGTTCGACTACGGAGTTGACGACCCCTCCTACTTGCCAGAGCAACCAGGCAAGCCCCCCCCCCCTTGATCACCAGATATCGCCTATTCTTCTCTATACTGCTTGCATTAGAGTAGTGTAGCATGTTACTGCTTTCCGTTAATCCTATACTGATGCATAGCCTGCCCTTGCTTCTACTGTTGTTACCTTTACCTGCAATCCTACATGCTTAGTATAGGATGCTAGTTTCCATCAGTGGACCTACATTCTTGTCCGTCTGCTGTGCTATACTATCAGGCCGTGATCACCTGGGCGGTGATCACGGGTATATACTTATATACTATATACATGACACATGTGATGACTAAAGTCGGGTCGGCTCGTAGGAGTACCCGCAAGTGGATCTTGGTGGCGGAGCGACAGGGCAGGTTGAGACCGCCTAGGTGAGAGGTGTGCCTGGCCCTGGACGGCGTCCGCGGTTACTTCGACATAACACGCTTACTGAGTTCTTGGTATTTGGTCTGAGTCTGGCCATTTGGTCTATACGCACTAACCATCTACGCGGGAGTAGTTATGGGTATCCCGGCGTCGTGGTATCAGCCGAAGCCTTCGTGACGTCAGCGACTGAGTGGCGCGCGCCGGATTGGACTGGAACGCCACTAGGCTAGGTCTGCTTCCAGCCGCGTATGCAACGTGCAGGTGTGCATAGGGCGATGGGCCCAGACCCCTGCGCACATAGGGTTAGACCGGCGTGCGGACCTCTCTGTTGTGCTTAGGTGGGGCTGCGACGCGTTGATCTTACGAGGCCGGGCATGACCCAGGAAAGTGTGTCCGGCCAAATGGGATCGAGCGTGTTGGGTTATGTGGTGCACCCCTGCAGGGAAGTTTATCTATTCGAATAGCCGTGTCCTTCGGTAAAAGGACGACCCGGAGTTGTACCTTGACCTTATGACAACTAGAACTGGATACTAAATAAAATACACCCTTCCAAGTGCCAGATACAACCTGGTGATCGCTCTCTAATAGGGCGACGAGGAGGGGATCGCCGGGTAGGATTATGCTATGCGATGCTACTTGGAGGACTACAATCTACTCTCTTCTACATGCTGCAAGATGGAGATGGCCAGAAGCGTAGTCTTCGACGGGACTAGCTATCCCCCTTTTATTCTGGCATTCTGCAGTTCAGTCCACTGATATGCCCCTTTACACATATACCCATGCATATGTAGTGTAGCTCCTTGCTTGCGAGTACTTTGGATGAGTACTCACGGTTGCTTTTATCCCTCTTTTCCCCCTTTCCTTTCTATCTGGTTGTCGCAACCAGATGCTGGAGTCCAGGAGCCAGACGCCACCGTCGACGACGACACCTACGACACTGGAGGTGCCTACTACTACGTGCAGCCCGCTGACGACGACCAGGAGTAGTTAGGAGGATCCCAGGCAGGAGGCATGTGCCTCGTTCGATCTGTATCCCAGTTTGTGCTAGCCTTCTTAAGGCAACTTGTTTAACTTATGTCTGTACTCAGATATTGTTGCTTCCGCTGACTCGTCTATGATCGAGCACTTGTATTCGAGCCCTCGAGGCCCCTGGCTTGTATTATGATGCTTGTATGACTTATTTATGTTTTAGAGTTGTGTTGTGATATCTTCCCGTGAGTCCCTGATCTTGATCGTACACATTTGCGTGCATGATTAGTGTACGGTTAAATTGGGGACGTCACAAGTTGGTATCAGAGCCGACTGCCTGTAGGAACCCCCCTTTCCACACTCCTTGGCCGAAGTTGAGTCTAGACATTACAAAAACTTTTACTAACATGGCTGTGTGTCTTACGGGCCCACGTCGCCATTGGGTGGTACTAGGATCTTTTACTCCTCGACCTTTACTCTGGGACTCTGAACTCTCTTCTACTCGGGTTAAACGAATTTACTAACTCTAACACTAGGATCCCGTGATCGCATTGACCCCAAAGTTGGATAAGCCATAGTTGTTTCTTAGAATAGTATTTTGAACAATTCACACACTGTCATTTGACTCCTTTGAAACGTCTTTGCTTTCAGATGGAACCCACGAGGCAGGTCGTGCGCCACACGACGGCCATTGGTGCCTCGGGATCACCGACGGTGCTAGCCGAGATGATGACCTATCTGGGTTATCGCTGGAACCCTGAGTACACCGTCTACGAGGAGTACCAGGACTTTAACCAGGAGCAGTACCGTGCCATCGTCCACCTCTACTCGCGGGAGTATGACACCACTACTGTGCTGCACACCGCACATGGTGTTGGTGTGACCATCGATATGGCTGTCCACGATGCTGCCTATGCTGCTCTGACACGTCTTCGTGGAGAGTATCGGGAGTTGGACACCTTCCCTTTCAGGCACATTGCTATCGCATCTGATGTTGGTGCGGAGGGATACTATACTGCTGCCTAATCCACTGTCACCCGAGAGCCCTTCTACCATCAGAACCTGGTTCTGCATGCTGATGGGCTGGATCGAGCTAACCGAGCTCTTCGTCACGAGATGTACACCACCCGTCAGCACCTTTACCGTGCTCTGACGCTGCTGCACCCCTTTGTCCGATCTGGATAGCTACCGCGTACTGCGATCTACCCAGCCAGGACCATGATGCCCCACGGTGTCGGTTGGCCAGAGGTGGGAGGCTACTCTCCCGCACTTGGTCCTCTTCTGCCACCTGAGCGTCGGGCTCTACACCTGAGTATCCGCGGCCCCCAGTCTGCTGACGTGGAGGGCTATCCGTTGCCTCACTACCAGCTGTTGGGCTACGATTACCTCCACAGTACCTCTTGGGACTGATGTAGGCTTGCTTGTAGTGTTAGATGCATTCGCCGCGAGCCTGTGTGCCGCCTATGATGTTTTAGTCTATGTACTGAACTCTATGCATGAACCCTTTTGTAAGTTATGCCGACTACTATGTAGTAGCTATCGTGCTCCTTTCATTATGCATGTTTCATCATGAATGATTCTTGTCTTTGCAAATTTCTCAATGCTGAACTACCCCTGTTATATATTAGCAGGATGGTTAGACCAGGTGGTCGTGGTCGTGGTGGCAATGCCCCACCACCACCTGAGTACATGGCTGGTATGATCCAACAGTTTGAACTGAACCGCCAATTCATGGAAAATATGATAGTTTCCTCGCCCCAATATGGACCAGCAACCAACCCCAGTAACTCTGCAGGATTTCATGCGCCTGAACCCAACTATGTACCACAGCTCAACTCAGCCTCTGGATGCTGATGACTGGCTCCGTGACATCACCAATGAGATGGAGTCTGCCGATGTAGCCCCTGCCAGCTATGTCAACTTTGCTTCCTTCTTTCTGAAGGGACCCACAGCTCAATGGTGGGACAGCCACGGGCGTACTCTACCAGCTGGAACAATCATCACCTGGCCAGACTTCCAAGCTGCTTTCCGTGCCCGCTTCATTCCTCAAGGAGTCATGGACCGGAAGAAGCGTGAGTTCCGCAACCTCACCCAAGGCAACAAAACTGTTGAAGCTTATCAGCGGGAGTTTCTGGACTTGTCTCGCTATGCTGAGGAGGACATTGCGACTGATGCACGCAGACAGGAGAAGTTCCGTGATGGCCTTCAAGCGGACATCAAGCTCGCACTTCTAGTGCATGACTTTGCTGATTTCGCCACCTTGGTGAACAAGGCCATCAATGTCGAAACTGGTCTGCAGGAATACGAGAGCTCTCACAGGCGCAACCGTGACACGGGCTCATCTTCGGGCTCGCCCTCACAGAAGCGTAAGATATGGATCCCGAACAGCATGTACCGTCCAAATGCATCTGCCCCAAGGCAGACCTATGCTACACCTCGTCTGCCTCCACCACCATCTAGGCAGTCAAGACTTCCAACTCCACCATCCCAAGCCCCTGTTCCCACTCCCAATAATGGCTTGTGCTTCAGGTGTGGTCAACCAGGACACCGTGCTAGAGAATGCAACCAGAACCAGAATCAACTGGCCCTTCCAGCAACTGGTCATGGTAACAACCAGCCCCGCAACAACAATGCTAAGTCTTATGGTCGTGCTCATGCCAACCACGTTGATCTCAACGAAGCTCAAGACCAGCCTGCTACTGTGATGGGTACACTCCTCGTAAATTCAGTACCAGCATCCGTTTTATTTGATACAGGTGCATCGCATTCATTCATGTCAGAAGATTTTGCATACAATCACGACGTTAAATGTGAGGAGATGAACACCTCGGTACTGGTCAAAACCCCCATGGGACAGTGTCAAACCTCCTTGGTTGGCATCGATGTCCCCGTGGAAATCGAAGGGCTGGAATTCTATGCCTCTCCCATTATCCTGAAGTCGTCTAACATCGACCTCATTTTGGGTATGGATTGGTTGAAAGCGCATACTGCTTCTATAGTTTGCGCCACTAAGACCATCCATCTGCTACACCCTTCAGATGAAATAGTTGCTTACCAAGCTCATCTGGTGCAAAATGCCGAGGCCAGGCTCTATGCATTGAATGCATTGAACGCTGCACCACTCGAGGGCATTGAAAACATTCCCATCGTGCGTGAATTCCTCAACGTGTTTCCTGAAGAACTTCCAGGGATTCCCCCTGCTAGAGCTGTCGAATTCATCATCGACTTGAAACCAGGCACCACTCCTATAGCCAAGCGACCCTACAAAATGTCGCCGCATGAACTCCTTGAGCTTAAGGAGGAAATCGACAAATCTCTTCGCAAAGGATTCATTCGCCCAAATTGCTCTCCTTGGGGAGCACCTTCTCTCTTTGTCAAGAAGAAGGATGGGACAAACCGGTTAGTTCAAGACTACCGTCCTATAAACCAAGCTACCATTCAGAATAAATACCCTCTTCCTCGGATCAATGATCTGTATGATCAACTAGCGGGTTCGTCAGTGTTCTCTAAGCTCGACTTGAGGTTGGGTTACCACCAGATCCGTGTTCGCGAAGAGGATATCCCAAAGACCGCCTTCGTGACTCGCTATGGTTCATACGAGTACACCGTCATGTCTTTCGGTTTAACCAATGCTCCAGCCACCTTCTCTCGTCTGATGAACTATATATTCATGGATTACCTCAACAAGTTCGTCGTGGTTTATCTGGATGATATCCTGGTATTTTCCAAGAACGAAGAAGAACATGCTGAACATCTTCAACTTGTGCTGGAAAAGCTACGAGAGCATCAACTATATGCCAAGTTCTCCAAATGTGAATTCTGGCTACCGGAAGTAACCTATCTTGGGCATGTCATCTCTGAGGATGGTATTGCCGTCAACCCTGAACGAGTCCAGGCTATCCTTGATTGGACTCCTCCCAAGAACGTTAAGCAAGTCAGAAGTTTTCTCGGTCTCGCCAGCTATTGCCGTCGATTCATCGAGAACTTCTCCAAGATCGCCAGGCGTCTGACTAACCTGTTGCATAAGGGCGTCAAGTTCCAATGGACAGACAAATGTCAGGAAATTTTCCAGGCACTCAAGGACAAGTTGACTTCTGCCCCAGTTCTAGCTCCACCTGATACTAAGAAGGACTTCGTCATTTACTGCGACGCTTCCTGTCAAGGACTAGGCTGTGTCCTAATGCAAGACCGCAAAGTGATTGCTTATGCCTCTCGGCAATTGCGCCCTCACGAAGAGAACTACCCAGTTCACGACCTCGAACTTGCTGCTGTCATTCATGCGCTGAAGCAGTGGCGACATTACCTTCTTGGTAATCGTTGCGAGATCTTCACTAACCACCAAAGTCTGAAGTATCTGTTTACTCAGCCAGACCTGAACCTCCGTCGGCAGAGATGGATGGAGCTTGTTGCAGACTTTGACTTGGGTATTTCCTATACGCCAGGCAAGGCTAATGTAATGGCTGATGCCTTGAGCCGCAAGTCTTACTGCAACCACCTCCAGGTTCACAAAGTTTAGCCCTCGCTTGTTGAAGAATTCCGGAAGCTGAACCTCCATATTGTTCCTCCGGGTGCACTCGCTCCCCCTCCTAAGGAGTTTGGCAAGGTGAACCTCCACGTTGTTACCCAGGGTTCCCTCAATACCCTAGTTGCTAAACCAGATCTCGTGGACAGCATCAAAAGGCTATAGAAGTATGACTCTGAAGCCCACAAGATTAAGCGCTACCTCGCAGAAGGAAAGCCCTCATTCTTCACCATTGCTGAAGATGGCACCTTATACTTTAAGGGCCGCCTAGTGGTGCCATGTGCAGAGAAAAACCTGGATATGACACAGGAAGTTATGAAAGAAGCTCATGATACGCCTCTATGTATCCATCCTGGTAGTACAAAGATGTACCAAGACATCCGTCAGAGATTCTGGTGGTCTAATATGAAGCAAGACATTGCTCGTTATGTTGCTGAGTGTGACGTTTGCCGTCGTATCAAAGCAGAACATCAAAGGCCTGCTGGAACTCTGCAACCTATCTCTATTCCTGAATGGAAATGGGACCATGTTGAGATGGACTTCGTCACTGGATTTCCCAAATCATAGAAAGGTAATGATGCTATTCTTGTCGTCATTGACTGGCTTTCCAAAGTTGCACATTTACTGGCGGTCAAGGAAACGATCACTGCTAGTCAGCTGGCAACGCTCTATATGTCCAGGATTGTTTCACTCCACGGTATTCCATTGGTTATCAGCTCAGACCGTGGCAGCTTATTCACTTCAAGATTCTGGGAAAGTTTCCAAGAAGCTATGGGAACTCATCTGTCATTCAGTACTGCATTTCATCCTCAGTCGCAAGGGCAAGTTGAACGCGTCAACCAAGTTCTCGAAGATATGCTTCGAGCTTGTGTTATTTCCTTCGGCAAGAAATGGGAGGAATCTCTCCCGTATGCTGAGTTCTCTTATAATAATAGCTATCAAGCTAGTCTGAAGATGGCCCCCTTCGAAGTGTTATATGGACGAAAGTGCCGAACCCCTCTGAACTGGTCAGAAACTAGGGAACGTCCACTCTTTGGTCCGGATATTATCCAAGATGCCGAAGAACAAGTCCGCATTATCCGTGAGAATCTCAAGACTGCTCAGTCACGTCAGAAGAGTCAGTATGACCGTCATCATAAAGACATGGTCTATCAACCTGGCGAAAAGGCTTATCTTCGAGTCACCCCTATGAAGGGTGCTCACCGCTTCGGAATCAAGGGCAAACTAGCTCCTCGATATATTGGCCCATTCACTATTCTCGAAAGGCGTGGAAAAGTGGCATACCAACTGGAGCTACCGCCGAACCTTTCTCAGGTTCACGATGTGTTCCATGTGTCACAGCTCCGCCGTTGCTTCAAGGACCCAATCCGAGCTGTGGATCATGAAGTGCTCGAATTGCAGCAGGACCTCTCCTATAAGGAGCATCCGGTCCGCATTCTCGACCAAGCTGAACGCCGCACACGTCAGAAGGTGATCAAGTTCCTCAAAGTCCAGTGGTCGCACCATTCTGAAGATGAAGCCACTTGGGAACGAGAGGATCGTCTGCGCGAAGAATACCCCGCACTGTTTCCTTCTACCTCCTAAATCTCGGGACGAGATTTCTTGTAGTGGAGGAGATTTGTAACGCCCGGATAATCATGCTACAGTAATCTCACGTTAATGATGGCACGTCACCTCTGTCACTGTAATTAATCTCGGGTTAAATCAAAACCGTTTCGAATTTAAACCCTAGATAAGTCAAACGACAAAAGTTTTCAAATATTAAAATAAAAATATTCGGGCTATGCCAAATAAGGCATAGTTAATTATGGTGAAGTAAACACATTTTTAGAAAACGCCTAAATATTTTAAAATGATGTAAAACAGAAAAGAAAATAAATAAAAAGAAAAGAAATGCAAAAGGAGGAAGAAAAGGAACCCCCCCGACCTCCCTGGGCCTTAGTCATCTGGGCGGCCCAAACCAGTAGCCCACCTCCCCCGGTCGCCTCCCTCCTCCCTGTTCACCCGACCCAGTGACCGCGCTCGCCGGTCGCCGCCGAACCCTCTCGCCGTCCCCGTCGGCGAAGGGATAAGGGCGACGCCCTGCACCCCCTGGCCCCCTGCCCCCACTCCCCCCTCGACGCCCCCCCCTCCCAGATCCACTTCTCCTCCCTCTCCGATCCCCTTCCCCACCTCGCCCGAACGCCACCGCCGCCATGCCTCCGGCCTAGCCACGGCCACCGTGCCCACCTCGCCGCCCCACGGTGTCTCCAAGGGCCGCCGTCGCCCGTTGCTTCAACTGGTGCAGCCCGTTGGAGACCGGAGCCCCTGCAACGAGCACACCGAGCTCGTCTTCAACTTCGGTCGCCGGCGATCCCTTTCTTCCCCGGCGCCGATCTGCAGCTACTAATCCGTCGAGGGCCTACGTGAGTGCCGCACGGTGAGCTTCTCCTTCCCCTACTGCTCCTCGTTGGCCCCCTAGCGCTCCGTAGATAGCTGCCGTCGTTGCCGAGCTCCGGTCGCCGCCAGGCGCTTCACCGTCGCGGCCATGCTCGTCGTCGAGCTCAGCTGAGCCCGGCTTCGTGCTCAGCACGTCTGTGCGGGCCAGATGCACCCATCCACGCACTCTGTCGAGCCCCGTAGCGCCGACCCCGAGCATCACCCGAATGCACCACCCGCCGCCGTCGAGGTAGCGGCCGTTTCCGGCCATCCCCGTGCTTTTCGCGGCCACCAACGGACGCGTCGCGTCGCGCCCGTCCCGTAGGAAGAAACCGCGGGCCAAATGGCCCCCTGTGCGCCGTTTCCGTGCAACGCCGCCGTCTCGGGTGGTCGCCGGAGCATGCGCTGGCGTTTAAACGCCGGCCGCCGACGTGGCTGGCCTGGGGCCACCCCAGTGCCACTGCCAGTGGGCCCCGTGGGTCCCAGTTGACTGGGTTGACCCAGTCAACTGCTGACTGGGCAGGCCCCAGCCACTGACGTGCGGGCCCCACCGCTTAATCCGGTAATTAAACGTTTTAATAATTAAAACTAATTAGTTTAGATGATTAGCCAATGACAGGTGGGGTCCAGTAGTTAACTAATCTAATTTTAGTTAGTTTAATCTTCTGTTAGTCCACTGTCTATGACAGGTAGGACCCACCTGTCTGGTTTGACTGGTCAGCCGACCTGTTGACCTGCTAACGTCAGCGTTACCTCATGCTGACGTCATAATTCATTTTGCTAAATTCAAATAATTCCAGAAATTCAAATAATCTTTGAAAATTCATATCTTTTAAACCGTAACTCGGATGAAAATGTTTTCTACATGAAAGTTGCTCAGAACGACGAGACAAATCCGAATACGCAGTCCGTTCGTCCACCACACCTCCCTAACCTATCGAACTCGCAACTTTCCCCCTCCGGCCCATCCGTCCGAAAACGCAAAACATCGGGAATACTTTCCCGGATGTTCCCCCCCTTCGCCGGTACCACCTACTGTCGTGTTAGGACACACCTCGCACTGCTCATTGTCATGTCACGCATCGTCATGTTTATGTTTGCATTGTATTTACTGTTTCTTCCCCCTCTTCTCTCCGGTAGACTACGAGACCGACACTGCTGCTGCCCAGTTCGACTACGGAGTTGACGACCCCTCCTACTTGCCAGAGCAACCAGGCAAGCCCCCCCCCCTTGATCACCAGATATCGCCTATTCTTCTCTATACTGCTTGCATTAGAGTAGTGTAGCATGTTACTGCTTTCCGTTAATCCTATACTGATGCATAGCCTGCCCTTGCTTCTACTGTTGTTACCTTTACCTGCAATCCTACATGCTTAGTATAGGATGCTAGTTTCCATCAGTGGCCCTACATTCTTGTCCGTCTGCTGTGCTATACTATCGGGCCGTGATCACCTGGGCGGTGATCACGGGTATATACTTATGTACTATATACATGACACATGTGATGACTAAAGTCGGGTCGGCTCGTAGGAGTACCCGCAAGTGGATCTTGGTGGCGGAGCGACAGGGCAGGTTGAGACCGCCTAGGTGAGAGGTGTGCCTGGCCCTGGACGGCGTCCGTGGTTACTTCGACATAACACGCTTAACGAGTTCTTGGTATTTGGTCTGAGTCTGGCCATTTGGTCTATACGCACTAACCATCTACGCGGGAGTAGTTATGGGTATCCCGGCGTCGTGGTATCAGCCGAAGCCTTCGTGACGTCAGCGACTGAGTGGCGCGCGCTGGATTGGACTGGAACGCCACTAGGCTAGGTCTGCTTCCGGCCGCGTACGCAACGTGTAGGTGTGCATAGGGCGATGGGCCCAGACCCCTGCGCGCATAGGGTTAGACCGGCGTGCTGACCTCTCTATTGTGCTTAGGTGGGGCTGCGACGCGTTGATCTTACGAGGCCGGGCATGACCCAGGAAAGTGTGTCTGGCCAAATGGGATCGAGCGTGTTGGGTTATGTGGTGCACCCCTGCAGGGAAGTTTATCTATTCGAATAGCCGTGTCCTTCGGTAAAAGGACGACCCGGAGTTGTACCTTGACCTTATGACAACTAGAACTGGATACTGAATAAAATACACCCTTCCAAGTGCCAGATACAACCCGGTGATCGCTCTCTAACAGGGCGACGAGGAGGGGATCGCCGGGTAGGATTATGCTATGCGATGCTACTTGGAGGACTACAATCTACTCTCTTCTACATGCTGCAAGATGGAGATGGCCAGAAGCGTAGTCTTCGACGGGACTAGCTATCCCCCTTTTATTCTGGCATTCTGCAGTTCAGTCCACTGATATGCCCCTTTACACATATACCCATGCATATGTAGTGTAGCTCCTTGCTTGCGAGTACTTTGGATGAGTACTCAATGTTGCTTCTCTCCCTCTTTTCCCCCTTTCCTTTCTATCTGGTTGTCGCAACCAGATGCTGGAGTCTAGGAGCCAGACGCCACCGTCGACGACGACACTGGAGGTGCCTACTACTACGTGCAGCCCGCTGACGACGACCAGGAGTAGTTAGGAGGATCCCAGGCAGGAGGCCTGTGCCTCGTTCGATCTGTATCCCAGTTTGTGCTAGCCTTCTTAAGGCAACTTGTTTAACTTATGTCTGTACTCAGATATTGTTGCTTCCGCTGACTCGTCTGTGATCGAGCACTTGTATTCGAGCCCTCGAGGCCCCTGGCTTGTATTGATGCTTGTATGACTTATTTATGTTTTAGAGTTGTGTTGTGATATCTTCCCGTGAGTCCCTGATCTTGATCGTACACATTTGCGTGCATGATTAGTGTACGGTCAAATCGGGGGCGTCACACATGGCAACGAGAGGGGAGAGTGTTGTCTATGTACCCTCGTAGACCGTAAGCGGAAGCATTTATCAACGCGGTTGATGTAGTCGTACACCTTCACGATCCGTCCCGATCAAGTACCGAACATACGGCACCTCCGCGTTCAGCACACGTTCAGCTCGATGACGTCCTCTCCTTCTTGATCCAGCAAGAGGGGTGAAGTAGTAGATGAGTTCCGGCAAAATGACGGCGTGGTGACGGTGTTGGTGAAGAACAATCTCCGCAGGGCTTCGCCTAAGCACTACAAAAACTATGACGGAGGATAAACTAGAGGGGACAGGGTTGCCGGCACACGGTTTGGTGTTTCTTGATGTGTCTTGGGTGCTAGCCCTACCCCTCTATTTATATGTTGAACCTTGGGGTCGAAACTTGGAGTAAAAGCCTCCACAAAGTCGGTTTCACCCGAAAGGCAAGAGTCTTTCTCGGACTCCAGGGCCAGACGCCAGGGATCCCGGCGTCTGGACCCTGGCGTCTGGCCCCTGGACTCCGCAAAACTTCCTTTTGCGCTTTCCAAAAACCCTGTGGGCTTTCCCCTTTGGCCCAAATAAAGTGTTCTCGTACCCAAACATTTCGGGAAACATCCAGAACCCCTTCCGGTGAATTCTGGAACCCTTCCGAAGACCAAACACTATTATCCCATATATCAATCTTTATCTCCGGACCATTCCGGAGTTCCTCGTCATGTCCATGATCTCATCCGGGACTCCGAAGAATATTCGGTCACCAACATACATAACTCATATAATACTATATTGTCAACAAACGTTTAAGCGTGCGGACCCTACGGGTTCGAGAACTATGTAGACATGACTGAGAATCAATAGTGGAACCTGGATGCTCATATTGGTTCCCACATATTCTACGAAGATCTTTATCGGTCAAACCGCATGACAACATAGGTCATTCCCTTTGTCATCGGTATGTTACTTGCCCAAGATTCGATCGTCGGTATCATCATACCTAGTTCAATCTCGTTACCGGCAAGTCTCTTTACTCGTTTCGTAATGCATCATCCCGCAACTAACTCATTAGTCACATTGCTTGCAAGGCTTATAGTGATGTGCATTACCGAGAGGACCCAGAGATACCTCTCCGACAATCGGAGTGACAAATCCTAATCTCGATCTATGCCAACTCAACAAGTACCATCGGAGACACCTGTAGAGCATCTTTATAATCACCCACTTATGTTGTGACGTTTGGTAGCACACAAAGTGTTCCTCCGGTATTCGGGAGTTGCATAATCTCATAGTCACAGGAACATGTATAAGTCATGAAGAAAGCAATAGCAACATACTAAACGATCAAATGCTAAGCTAACGGAATGGGTCAAGTCAATCACATCATTCTCTGATGATGTGATCCTGTTAATCAAATGACAACTCATGTCTGTGGCTAGGAAACTTAACCATCTTTGATTCAACGAGCTAGTCAAGTAGAGGCATACTAGTGACACTCTATTTGTCTATGTATTCACACATGTACTAAGTTTCCGGTTAATACAATTCTAGCATGAATAATAAACATTTATCATGATATAAGGAAATATAAATAACATTTATTATTGCCTCTAGGGCATATTTCCTTCAGCTTCATCCAAAAATACAGTCGAATCAAAATAAGACGTTGGTGGTAAGCAGTATGACTATCACCGCCCACAACTCTTTGTGTTCTACTCGTGCATATCATCTACGCATAGACCTGGCTCTGATACCACTGTTGGGGAATGTAGCATGCAATTTCAAAAAAAATCCTACGCTCACGCAAGATCTATCTAGGAGATGCATAGCAAAGAGAGGGGGAGAGTGTGTCCACGTACCCTCGTAGACCGAAAGCGGAATCGTTAGTTTAACGCGGTTGATGTAGTCGAACGTCTTCACGATCCAACCGATCTTAGTACTGAACGTACGGCACCTCCGTGTTCAGCACACGTTCAGCTCGATGACGTCCCTCGAACACTTGATCCAGCAGAGGGTCGAGGGAGAGTTCCATCAGCAAGACGGCATGGTGACGGTGATGGTGATGTGATCCGCGGAGGGCTTCGCCTAAGCACTACGACGCTATGACCGGAGGAGTAAACTGTGGAGGGGGGCACCCCCCCCCCCCGTATATAAAGGGGGAGGAGGAGGCCGGCGGCCAGGAAGGGCGCGCCATGGGGAGTCCTACTAGGACTCCACTCCTAGTAGGATTCGCCCCCCCCCCCCCTTTCCTTCCTCCATTGAAGGGAAAAGGAAGGAGAGGGAGAGGGAAAGGGGGCGCCGCCCCCTTCCCCTAGGCCAATTTGGACTGCCATGGGGGGGGCGCGGCCACCCCTTACGGCCCTCCTCTCTCTCCACTAAGGCCCAATATTTCCCCCAGGGGGTTCCGGTAACCCCTCGGTACTCCGGTAAAATACTCGAACCACTCGAACCATTCCGATGTCCAAATACTACCTTCCAATATATGAACCTTTACCTCTCGGCCATTTCGATACTCCTCGTCATGTCCGTGATCTCATCCGAGACTCCGAACAAACTTCGGTCACCAAAACACATACCTCATAATACAAATAGTCATCGAAAGTTAAGCGTGCGGACCCTACGGGTTCGAGAACTATGTAGACATGACCGAGACACTTCTCCGGTCAATAATCAATAGTGGAACCTGGATGCTCATATTGGTTCCCACATATTCTACAAAGATCTTTATCGGTCAAACTGCATGACAACATACGTCATTCCCTTTGTCATCGGTATGTTACTTGCCCAAGATTCGATCGTCGGTATCATCATACCTAGTTCAATCTCGTTACCGGCAAGTCTCTTTACTCGTTCCGTAATGCATCATCCCGTAACTAACTCATTAGTTACATTGCTTGCAAGTTATAGTGATGTGCATTACCGAGAGGGCCTAGAGATACCTCTCCGATAGTCGGAGTGACAAATCCTAATCTCCATCTATGCCAAGCCAACAAACACCTACGGAGACACCTGTAGAGCATCTTTATAATCACCCAATTACGTTGTGACGTTTGATAGCACACAAGGTATTCCTCCGGTATTCGGGAGTTGCATAATCTCATAGTCGATGGAATATGTATTTGACATGAAGAAAGCAATAGCAATAAAACTGGACGATCAATATGCTAAGCTAACGGATGGGTATTGTCCATCACATAATTCTCCTAATTATGTGATCCCGTTCATCAAATGACAACTCATGTCTATGGTTAGGAAACTTAACCATCTTTGATTAACGAGCTAGTCTAGTAGAGGCTTACTAGGGACACGTTGTTTTGTCTATGTATCCACACATGTATCAAGTTTCTCGTTAATACAATTCTAGCATGAATAATAAACATTTATCATGATATAAGAAAATATAAAATAACAACTTTATTATTGTCTCTAGGGCATATTTCCTTCACTTCTGAGATTGTAGCCCTTTTTTTTCAAAAATACTAACGCCCACACGTGTGGCAATCTTGCAACTCGCCCACACGCGTGGATCACCGTCCAGTTAAGTTTGCACGAATCTTGACACACTGAGGCAGTTTTCGCGTGGTACGTAGGACGGGGCTGGTGCGTGGGCATTGGAGAGTTTGCCCACATGCCCCACAGCACGCGGTTTGCCAGCTGCGCTGTGTGGGCGAATTAGTTTCTGCCTACACAGCCACCACCTAGTCCACGCGCGTGTGGGCGAACTGCTTTTCGGCCACACGACACTCGTACGTTGTTGGATGGCAACTGCAGTTACGCGTACGTGGCAACTAGGTAAACACACATGGCAACTATGATTCGTTACTAGACGACAACTGCAGTTGCGCGTACGTGGCAACCAGATAAACACACATGGCGACTGTGATTAACCATACATGGCAACTATGGTTGAACCACGCGTGGCAACTAGGTAAACACACATGGCAACTACTGTTTGACCATATGGCAAGTAGTTAATCACACAGGGCAACTATGGTTTGATTACACGCGGCAACTACCATAAATTAGACATGGCAACTATAGTTAACCAAAACAGATAGGGTTGTCATGCTTTTACAACTACATTTGCCATCCCGGATAACTACATCTGCCATCCCGGATGGCAACTAAATCGTCATCCCGCGGGTACCTAACGTAGCTGCCCCAGGACGTGTGGGCATTTTTTCTTCGTGCCACACGCACGGAGTGGAGATGAGTAGTACTTGTTGGGCGTGTGGCACGAAGTAGCTGCGCCCACACGTGTGGTCAATTCTAATGTTCGCCCACACACAGTCTGTGTGAGCTGCCTCCTGCTCACGGCACACACGGTGTGTGGGCGAATCTCTAGTATGTCACACGTGTGGGTGTTATCGGTGTCCTTTTCTTTTCTTGAGAGCGCTGCCTCTTTTTTTTAGGCAAAGCGCTGCCTTGTTTGTGGCTAGTTGCTTTTTTGGGATGGCTAGCTACTTTTCCTGTCCTTTTTTAACAATTGTAATTTATTCCTGATCATAATGATTACAGGAACACTGATTTGGATCTAGAGTTACCGAGGTATCACAATTGGGGCATTGAGTGCGGATTTATATCACTTTTTGTAATTGTTACATGTCAATATCATGTTTGAGGCAGTCTGTGATAAAACGGTATAAATCGTGTATAACAGTGTATTGACGGTGTATCTAACCGTTGGGGCCCGCCCAGTGCTGATGTGTCATGCTCTTTTGCAGAAAAACCCCTTATAACTTATTTAATCACGCATGTATCCGTTATTCGCCAAAAAAAAGGGTCTTGACTGAACTTTTTTTTTACAAAAAATACGCATGCGCCCGCCGGGATTCGCACCGTGGCGAGGACGCTGACAGTGACAGCCTTCTACCACTACGCCACTGCAGCGCTTCCTTGTTTGTGGCAAAGCGCTGCGTTGTTTGTGGCTAGTTGCTTTTTTTGGGATGGCTAGCTACTTTTCCTGTCTTTTTTAACAATTGTAATTTATTCATGATCATAATGATTACAGGAACACTGATTTGGATCTAGAGTTAATTGCACAGAGGTATCACAATTGGGGCATTGAGTGCGGATTGATATCACTTTTTGTAATTGTTACATGTCAATATCATGTTTGAGGCAGTCTGGGATAAAACGGTCTAAATCATGTATAACAGTGTATTGACAGTGTATCTGACCGTTGGGGCCCGCCCGGTGCTGATGTGTCATGCTCTTTTGCAAAAAAAAAAACCCTTACAATTTATTTAATCACGCATGTATCCGTTATTCGCCAAAAAAAGTCTTGACTGAACTTTTTTTTTAAAAAAAATACGCACGCGCCCGCCGGGATTCGCACCGTGGCGAGGACGCTGACAATGACAGCCTTCTACCACTACGCCACTGCAGCTCTTCCTTTTCTTTTCTTGAGAGCGCTGCCTCTTTTTTTTAGGCAAAGCGCTGCCTTGTTTGTGGCTAGTTGCTTTTTTGGGATGGCTAGCTACTTTTCCTGTCCTTTTTTAACAATTGTAATTTATTCCTGATCATAATGATTACAGGAACACTGATTTGGATCTAGAGTTACCGAGGTATCACAATTGGGGCATTGAGTGCGGATTTATATCACTTTTTGTAATTGTTACATGTCAATATCATGTTTGAGGCAGTCTGTGATAAAACGGTCTAAATCGTGTATAACAGTGTATTGACGGTGTATCTAACCGTTGGGGCCCGCCCAGTGCTGATGTGTCATGCTCTTTTGCAGAAAAACCCCTTATAACTTATTTAATCACGCATGTATCCGTTATTCGCCAAAAAAAAAGGGTCTTGACTGAACTTTTTTTTTACAAAAAATACGCATGCGCCCGCCGGGATTCGCACCGTGGCGAGGACGCTGACAGTGACAGCCTTCTACCACTACGCCACTGCAGCGCTTCCTTGTTTGTGGCAAAGCGCTGCGTTGTTTGTGGCTAGTTGCTTTTTTTGGGATGGCTAGCTACTTTTCCTGTCTTTTTTAACAATTGTAATTTATTCATGATCATAATGATTACAGGAACACTGATTTGGATCTAGAGTTAATTGCACAGAGGTATCACAATTGGGGCATTGAGTGCGGATTGATATCACTTTTTGTAATTGTTACATGTCAATATCATGTTTGAGGCAGTCTGGGATAAAACGGTCTAAATCATGTATAACAGTGTATTGACAGTGTATCTGACCGTTGGGGCCCGCCCGGTGCTGATGTGTCATGCTCTTTTGCAAAAAAAAAACCCTTACAATTTATTTAATCACGCATGTATCCGTTATTCGCAAAAAAAGTCTTGACTGAACTTTTTTTTTTTAAAAAATACGCACGCGCCCGCCGGGATTCACACCGTGGCGAGGACGCTGACAATGACAGCCTTCTACCACTACGCCACTGCAGCTCTTCCTTCCAAAGCAAGCATACGTCTTTTATATTATGAGTTAATTAGAAGAACTTCGAAACTGCAACCGCAAAAAAAAAAAAAATTAGAAGAACTTCGAAAAATAAACGTGCGCGCGAACCCTTCGCGGTGCTCGCTCCCTGCCGTTGCGGCGTTTGTTTAATATACATATTGCAGGCACATGACTTTTCATAAACTGGACTTTTCCGTCTTTTTGTATATATGTATTTCTTTTATTTTTTTCAGATCTTGGGTATTCTTCTGGCGGTATGCAGTGTGCGTATTGTGTATTGTTAAAATTATACACATACATAAATATATATTGTATATTAAAAGATGTTCAATGTATATACGGCGAACGTTTTTATAATACGGAAAACTTCATTGTATATTTAATTAAGATCATTTAAATATATTACACTGTATATTTATGTCCATAATTGTAATACACATATATATACCTTGTATATTTACGTGTGTATGATTCACGTGTATACACATATATACTTTTTTGCGGGATCATATATACAGTTTATGAAAACACGCAAAATTGTATAATTACGTGTATATACAGTTTAGAAATTTTTTACATATATATACATACTATATATTTACATGTATTGTATAATATACGTAGAACCCTTCTCCATAGATTTGTAAAACTGAACATTGAATATACGTAGGACCCTTTTTCAATACTGTCAACATTTTTTTAATTTACAGTGAATTTTTTAGTATGCGATATTTTCTGCAAATACACACTGAACATTGAACATTTTAAATATACAATGATCTTATTTAAATATAGGATAATTTTTTTGTATTATAAAAATGTTTGCCGTATATATATTGAACATCTTTTAATATAAAATATATTTGTGTGTGTGTGTGTCTGGGTGTATAATTTTTTCAATATATGACACGCACACTGCATACGGCCCATAGAATACCCAAGATCTAAAAAAAGATATACGAAAAAAACATATACAAAAGGGGAAGGCGCAGTGTATAAAAACTTATACGCCTGCTATTTGAAGCAAATACGGAAATACCGCACTGGCGCAGCGGCGGGAGCGCGCACAGCGATTGGCCTGGGTCCTGGTTCGAATCCTGGCGTGTGTGCTCTCGTTTATTTACTTAACTAAGAGCAACTCTAGCAGACCCCGCATCTCGCCCCGACCCGTAAAATAACCGCCAAAATGCGGGCCGGGGCGGAAAAACCAGCCCGATCAGATCCCGCATCCCGCCCCGGCCCGCAAAAAATTTTAGGGGGCGCGGCAAAATCCCGAGCCCAACCCGGGAAAACGCAGGTTTCCCCCTCGCGGCTGCGGTGCCCTGCATATAAGCGGAAGCGGTTGGTGGGGGGACATTTCATCCCGCGCTTTCTCCCACCAACCACCTCTCCTCTCCCCTCTCGCGCCGCCGCCGGCCGCCGCCCAAGATTCCGGCGACCGCAGCCGGCAGGAGCACGCCGGAAGGCCGCCACGCGCACGAGGCCTCCCCCTGCGTCGGCGGGCCGCCGGATTTGCAGATCTGCGGCACTTCATCGCGGGCCGCCGGATTTGGCTTTTTCCGGCCGCCGGTTGCTGCCCCAAGCGATGGAGTGGTCGGGGAGCCTCTCCCGCAGCCCAGGTAAGGGCGCATCGCCGCATGCAGGTGCGAGTTCGTCCGCCCGCCGTCGCCGAAGGTTTGCGGGCATGGACTCGTCCGGCCGTCCACCGGGCTCGGCGCTCGCGCAGCGTCTTTGTGGCTTGCCGATGCCGCTCATAGAGTGCGACGACTGCACGCGGAAAGTGTTGCGGCTCACTTCAAGCACGCCGAAGCACCCCAGATTTGTGTTCTTCAAATGCGAAAACGACAGGGTACGTGCACTTGCGGTAGCTCGTTTCACAGTTCATTCTTTAGCTAAATTGCGGTGGCTCACTTCGAGCTTGCTCATTCTTTTGTGTAGGACGAAGGATGCTCATTTTGGTTTTGGGAAGGGCAACACATTGATTTATTGATAGAAAGAAATTTAATAGATGTTAGTGCCTCCTTAGCACAATCGTAGGCAATGATGCGGCTGCATGTGGAACTAGAGGGGAAGCAACATCAACTTCTTCCGAACCAAAGATGAAGAAAGAATAATGCAAAATCAAGAATCCACAGATCAACAACGAATGCATGGAGAAAATATTATTCCAACTAGTGGGAGCGGTTATGGAAATTGGAAATCTTCTAAAATGCATACTTGTAGTTCTTGTTTTCTTTGGTCTTGCGATTCTAGCAAAGATTTGGTGATGCCTTTTGTATCCAATGTTGTTAATAAAGCAAAGCAATGCAATATGCTAGATCAAATTAAGTTGTAAATTTAAGTTTTGCGGGCCAGGAGGAGCTGAGCCAAATCAGACGCCGCAACCCCAACCCGTAAAAAGCATATTCTGGAATATCCTTTTTTACGGGTTCACTATGCGGGGTTTGCAACTGCGGCCGTCCGTGCCGACCCGCAAAGACGTTTTTCCGCAAACTGCAAAAATGTTTTGCGGGTCAGGAGGACGCGGGTTCTGCTAGAGTTGCTCTAATTATATAAAATAAATTATGCCTGCCGTTTGAACAAAGTGGCGCAGCAGTAAGAGGACTTGCACCAATACCCATTTTTGGCAAAAAAAAGGGATATACACGTGATTAAATAAAAAGTAAGGGGGTTTTTCTGCAAAAGAACATGCCACGTCATCCCCTGACGGGCGGGCCCTGGTGGTCTGATACACCGTCAATACACTGTTATACACGATTTAGACCGTTTTGTCACAGACTGCCTCAAACATGGTACTGACATGTAAAAATTACGAAAAGTGGTATCAATCCGCACCCAATGCCCCAATTGTGGTATCTCCTTGCAATTAACTCTTGGATCTAAGATCCAAAAAAAATACAAAGTAACTCCTAAAACTAAGAATTACAACGAAATCTCTTCGAAACATTTTCTTTGCGGTATCAATCTCTTCTATAATAAATACTTCAATGACTTTGAAAAGATGCTGCAATTGGAATGAAGCAACAATATTGTCCTTCTTTCACCCGCACGAACATTTCCAATAATGTTTTTTGAAAGCGCCTTCAGTCACCTATCCATAAAGATGGGAGGCCTTGATCGATGAACGTACTTGGGCCAGTGATGATCCTCTAGAAGTGCAGGCCATTGAATCACGATATGTTTACATGGTGTCGATGAAAATTTTCACCTCCACAAAGAATCAACCCAATAAAAAACTTGACAGACCAATATAAACTCATCAGATCAGAATAATCGGATCCATGATCATGTCCTCTTCTTCTTGGTGGAGCACTCCGAGTACAGGGCTGGCCCTGGCCATCCGACTTCTTGGGCCTGGGGACCCGAACAAACGACGAACAACACCCAAATTCATGATTTCTTTTTCGAGCGCATACACCCGACCGAAACAGGCCAGCCCATTTAATACAATACTGTTAGTCTAGTTCTTCATGCGTTTTCTTCTAACCGATTCTTTTTTCTATTTTGTTTGTGTCTGCTTTTAGGCTGGTTTTTGGTCTTTGTTCTTTCTTTTCTCTTTTACATTTTAATTTCACGATTTTTTTCCTTTTCAAATTTTTTAACTTTCCCAAAACTCGTGAACTCTTTTTCAAATTTGCGAACTTTTTTCTTAAATCCATGAACTTTTGCAAATTCGTCAACTTTTTTCCAAATTCAGTTCTTTTTCAAAATTTTGAACTCTTCCCAAATTCATGAAGTTTTTTTCAAATTCAGGAACTTCTTTCTTAAATCTTGAACTTATTTTTTCAAATTCATGATTTTTTTCCATATTCATGAAGTTTTCTTCAAATCCATGAACCCTTTTCAAATTTACAAACTTGAAAAAAGTTTGTACATTTTTCTAGTTCCTCGGTTCAGCTTAGTTCAAAGATCCTAAATGTTTCTAGTTCCTCAATTCAGCTTAGTTCAAAGATCCACCAGGGAAAAGAGGACATGTAGCTAGGTGGGCCCATGGATAAGATTCATGTGTGTTGTCAAAACTAGACCAGATCGACTAATACCCCAGTGCGCGGGAACACTTTGCACCCATAAACCAGATGCACGGGAACATTTCCGGCGAGAAGCACAGATAAAATTTTCACGGTCAGAGCCGAGATGGTTTAAGGCACTTTGAGGGTAGCTCGACACTGGATTGTGGATCGAATGGGGATCCTTTTGGTGGACCAGTTTCCAGATCTGCATTTAAAGAGAACAATTCGGATAAATCGAGGTGCGGCTAGACTTGAAGACCGGTTAAGGGGCTACTGACAGTGTCCCAACTAGGGGGTCTCTCACCATACCGACTCCCGTCTTGGTGGATCAGATTGAGGACACTCATGTCGGTTCTGTCCTGGGCTACTTTGAGTGACCCATGATGATTATAATGAAGATTCATAAGACTTATACTCCAAGACGTTGGACTTACGAAGAATCATGTCTCCTTGTACACAACCGAGCAGGACCTTGTAACCCTAGGACACCCCGCGTATCTATATAAACGAGAGGAAATGCTTGCAGGAGACACATTACAATCTTTGTGGTAGACAAACATGTACTTTATACACCTGACGCAATAATACAATCAGAGCAGGACATAGGGTATTATCTCCTCAGAGAGTCCGAACTTGAGTAAAAACGTTGTGTCCTTTTTGGAACAGTTGCATGCTTCCATCTTCCTGGACTTCTTCCTCCTCGCGCCTAGAGCTCCCTCATTCCTCTAAGCTCCTCGCCTAAAAGCAGTGCCTTCAGCCTGTAGCCACTTGCGTCGCCATGGTCGGAGACGAAAAGCAGTGCAAGGGAGGGAAGGCATCGTTTGCCAAGAAGAAGCCGATGGCAGAGCCCGAAGCTCCCTCCTTGACCAAGGGCAAGTGGAAGCCCTTCACTATGGACCAGGCCCAACCACTACAAGGAAAATGCTTATACATAGAAATTTACCGGTAGTGTTCGTTTGGGCCCCCACGCTACTGGTAATTTGCAGTAGCGATGGTTACAAAGCGCGCTACTGGTACGGCTTAGCAGTAGTATTGGTTAGCACGGGCAACGCTGCTGTTACGTGGGCCGCAGGGCCAAAACGGAAGCCCACTTAGCTGTAGTGTGGCCTGTCCACCAACGCTACAGCTAGTGGGCTTAGCAGTAGCGCCGGCCGTACGCAGCGCTACTACTAGACCACAAGAAAACCCCGATTGGCCCCCGCTTCCCGCGCCCCCACTCCCGATCAATCCCCTCCGCCCGACGCCGCTGCGGTTAGGGTTCCTGTAACGCCCCGAACACACCCGCCGGTGGTCGTTACTCCTGGCGGGATCTAGACTGGCCCCACATACCAATACTAGTCTTTTCTGCCCACTTTGTCCTCACTCGTACGCAACCGGGAGCAACTTCCTGGTCGGTCACCCATCCTGAAACTACTCCAAGCTGAGCACGCTTAACTTTGCAGTTCTTTCCGAATGGGTTATTGGAAAAGAAGGAATTCCTTATTGATATGAGTAGTCTATCATCCCTAATAAGCCAGGCTATCACATACACCCCCACTCAGAGGAACCGACGTCCTCGTCGGGCCACAGGAACGTTTCCTCTTGGCACATGCGTCTGTGCATCCAGTCCGGTACATGTGCTATGCCGTGTGCCACGACGGGTCACAAACGTCATGAACAACATGAGCGCGCACCTGTCCGCAAACATCCGTGTAACCGCGAGGGTCGGCTCTGGTACCAACTTGTAACGCCCCAGGCACATCCGCCGGTGGTCGTTACTCTTGGCGGGATCTAGACTGGCCCCATAGATCAATACTAGTCTTTTCTGCGCACTTTTTGTCTTCACTCGTGCGCACCCGGGAGCAACTTCCCGGTCAGTCACCGATCCTGAAACTACTCCAAGCTGAGCATGCTTAACGTTGGAGTTCTTTCCAAATGGCTCTCGGAAAAGAAGGAATTCCTTATTGATATGAGTAGTCTATCATCCCTAATAAGCCAGGCTATCACAGTTCAGCCCGACGCCGCCACCGCGCGCCACCTCCCACCGCCGTCGGTAATGCTCCTCCCCCTCCGCTGCTCCTCCCACCTCTCGCCGCCCCGATTTGTCGCCGCCTGCACGCTCTCGCCGGCCGCCTACCCACTCCCCCTGCTGCCCCCCAACTCCGCCGCCGCCCCCACTCCGGCAGGCTCGGGTCCTCACTGTCCGATGACGACAGAGACGTTGAGAGCCCCACTCCCCCTGCTGCCCCCCCCCCCAACTCCGCTGCCGCCCCCACTCCGGCTCGGCTCCCTAGTCATTGTAGGTTAGGGTAGATATGAAGTACTGTGGTAGGTTATGCTAGCATTAGAGTTTATCAGTGAAAATAGGATGTGGTAGATCAGATGCTAGTGGCACGGTTTTGGTAGTATGCTAGCTAGGTTTTGCTTGTGGCAATGATGATGTTCTCGTTGTGGTAGATGCACATGCTTTTCATGTCGGTTTCGATGCTAGTATGGTACTATGTTGAGCTTCATGACTAGTCGATGCTAGTTTGCTATGTTGGTTTGCATGTTGAGCTTGATGATCGTCCCATGCTAGGTTGCTACATGTGGTTGTTAGATCCATTAATCTTGTTTAACTAGTACTGATGCTAACCATTGTACGGCATGACCACCAAAGAGTTTAGTTGGGCCATTTTTCTCTCGGTTCCTTTGCTCCATCCTATGCTTTGGTTGTGGTTTTTGTGTTCCTCACAGTAGTTGTTTTTTGATGCTATATTGAAGTTGGTGTACCACCGTTTTTTGATTGGGTTAATTCCAGCATCTCTAGATCCTACTGTTAGTATCACATATAAACCTGAATATATTCAGTTTGGCTTGGGTTGAGATATCTTATGGTTCAGTTTAGGTTAGATGGCATAACACATTTGTGTGGTTTGGTCTGGTTTAGTTTTCTTAAATTTGTCACATGGGTTCAGGTTGGGTATGGTTAAGTTACCCAACCATTGCCAGATTTAATCACATAGGATCCTCATGGAATCTATTGCTAACCTCATATCATCTTATATGTTACTAGATCTTAGGATTATAATTGTCCATCATATGGCAGTTCTTGTTATTATATGTAATGTCCACACACTGCAGAATCTAATAAGTTTTGAAATTTTGTTTTGTTTCTTTATATGCACAAGATAAACAACAAAGATTGAAAACAGTAGCATGCCAGTTCTTGTTATATGTAATGTCTGTTGCTAACCTCATATCATCTTATATGTTAATTTTAGTTACTAAGCCTGAATATCTGTTTTTCGATTAAGATCGATGCATTGAGAACTTTATGTTACTGTTTTTCTTTCCTATGAAGTGGATCGTTCATCCTTGCTCATATTGCTTTAGGAAAATGGTGCCACCACCACCACCACCATGTCGACTGTGCACGTCAAGGTGCGCCAGCAGCCTTGCAACTGGCACGTTGTTCGACATCTACTTCCAGCCGAGTTTTCTTCATGCGGCGGTAACAAATTATATGAAACTTGTAACAACTTTTTTGTTTTTAGTGTTATTGGCATTAATGCATTGTGTCATTTTGGGTTTTTTACACATATTGTCCCATGCAATGTGAGGTTGAAATTCAACAAGCTGACCGGAGACACTGTGACATTTGAGGCACCGGGGGGCCCCTACACTATGGAGGTCGAGAAAGGACGCAATATGTCGCAGATTGGAGATGGATGAGTTCGTTTCCTCGCCCACATGGGTATCACTGGTGGTGAGTTGATCAGCTTCTCTTTTAGAGCAGAAATACCCAAGCTAGCTGTCATTTATGTCAATACGGAGGAAGATGATGAGGACCCACTTGATGAAGATGATGAGGACCCACTTGATGAAGCCATCTATGCTCAAAGAATGAGGCCGAGCGAGGAGGAGGTGTGCAACCTATGGGACATATTTCCGCCACGTGCTGACTTTGTCGGGGTGCCATTCGTGACCCGCCTGACAAGTACCATGGTTGGTCGGCTTGTCATGGTATGTTATACTTACTATAGTAATTTGATGATATATATGCTTTATTGTTATACTTACAAATGCAAATTATCCGATGATATGCTTAGTGAATCCAATGAAATGCTTAGTGTAGAGTCCAATAATATGTTGTGTGGAATCTAGCCGATGATATGCTTTAGCGTAGAGTCCGATGACATGCTTATTAGTGTAGAATCCAAGGAACTGTTAATAGTGTAGATAACCCATACTTATTAGTAGAATTCATGCTTAGTAGAAATGTAGTACTGTGTCTTTTGATAGTGTAGAAATATATACTTAGTAGAAATATATTTGCAAGAGTATGTGCGAGGCTACTTATTAATTGATATGTTTTCTTATTCAGAAATTGCCAAAGAACCTATCTGTGAGTTGTGGTATCGAGCCTGATGAAGAAGGCTCAGCTGGAATACGCCTTACCGCGAGGGGCTCCGTCACCACCTATGCGTACGGCGTGGACACGGACGGTCACACACACTTAAGCTCGGTTGGGTGGAAGAGCTTCCTTGTTGGCAAGAATCTTCGTGTTGGACAGGCCATCCTAATTAATATCAGGAACATCCACCGCCAAGGCTTGAGGATGATGATCGTCGTCGATATCATCTAGAACTACATATGTGTGTGGCTGTATGACTACATAGTAGAACTGCTATATATGTGTGGCTATATGACTACCTAGTACTGCTTATCATATATGCTACTGTATGAACCATATATGTGTGTGAGGATGCATGTTGACTATATATGAGTATATATAATGCTTTATGATATTGTATGACTACTGTATGTCTATATATGAGTATCTGGTATTATGATATATGTGAAATTGCAGTTTATTGAAACGGGTGCTGTTCTACATCAATAGGAGGCAGAAAAATGTTGAAAGATACAGCAGCAACGCGGGGACAGGCAAAGCGCTACAGCTACTTAATAGTAGTGTGTGACTGAACAGCGCTACTGATACAATTATTAATAGTAGCGCTGGGTTAGACCGCGCTACTACTATCAGTTAGCTGTAGCGCCATAGTAGTAGCGCGGCCACCCGCACTACTGATAGCGTTAAAACCCGCGCCAGTACTAGGGTTTTCCCTAATAGTGAACTGGACTGGCTGGCCCTAGCTGCCTACCTACTGACTGCAGATTGTGTTGCCACTTGCTCTCCGCTCATCACTTGGGACAACGGTTCCTAGTCCATCATGGTCCCTTATCCTCGCGAGGATGAGAACAAGTGGGTATGCCCCCCCCTGTTCGAGGTCTTAGTTTCCCAATCCACCCCTCCCTACGGGGACTTCTCTACCTCTACGGCCTCCAACTCCACAAATTGCCCCTAATGCCATTCTGCTAATGCGTGTTTCTTCGCGATGCGCGAGGCTTTTCTTGGTTGCGGGCGCACACTTCGTGCTTTGGCGTAAATATTTTTGCGTCAAGCTTTTGTCCAACGCCCCCGAGAGATGCGAGTGCGGCAGCACAGCGATTAGCAAGATTGGGTTTCCGGATATCTAGATGTAACCTTCGTAGAGACCAACAAGAAAATGGCAAGCAAAATACTTCTACATTCCCGATGTGCCCCTAGAGGATCCACGTCGGGCGGGGATCACCATGCCTTTCACGCCGACACCTCCGTCCAAACTCAACTCCTAGAGGCTGAGGAGCAACCTTGGTCGAGGAATCCGAAGAGGTGGCAATGTTGAGCAAGAGGGCGGCCGGCCTTGTCAAGGAGAAGGTGACGCTCTATCAGGTTATGCATGTGGCCCTCAGTCGTGGCATCTAGCCCCTCCAGACCCGGGCACATCTGACGTGGATGTATACCAGAGTGGAAGACCACACCCGGACCATCCGGAGCAAACCTCTTTGAGGGCAAACCCACGAAGGAGATGCTCTTTGATACGTCCATTTTGCATCATGCTTTTATATCGATATTTATTGCATTATGGGCTGTTATTGCACATTATGTCACAATAATTATGCCTATTCTCTCTTATTTTACAAGGTTTACATAAGGAGGGAGAATGCCGACAGCTGGAATTCTGGGCTGGAAAAGGAGCAAATATTAGAGACCTATTCTACACAACTCCAAAAGTCCTGAAACTCCAAGAAACTTATTTTTGGAAATAATAAAAAATATTGAGCGGAAGAAGTACGTCAGAGGGGGGCCCACCTGGCCACGAGGGTGGGGGCGCGCCCTACCCCCTGGGCGCGCACCCCTGCCTCATGGGCCCCCTGTTGGCCCTCCGGTGGCCATCTTCTGCTATATGAGGTCTTTCGTTCGAAGAAAAATCATAAGCAAGCTTTCGGGACGAGACTACGCCGCCACGAGGCGGAACCAATCTAGGGCTCCGGCAGAGCTGTTCTGCTGGTGACACTTCCCTCCGGGAGGGGGAAATCATCGCCATCGTCATCACCAACGCTCCTCTCATCGGGAGAGGGCAATGTCCATCAATATCTTCACCAGCACCATTTCCTCTCAAAACCCCAGTTCATCTCTTGTATCCAATTCTTGTCTCATAGTCCGGGATTGGTACCTGTAGGTTGCTAGTAGTGTTGATTACTCCTTGTAGTTGATGCTAGTTGGTTTATTTGGTGGAAGATCATATGTTCAGATCCTATATGCATATTAATACCCCTCTGATTATGAACATGAATATGCTTTGTGAGTAGTTACGTTTGTTCCTGAGGACATGGGAGAAGTCTTGCTATTAGTAGTCATGTGAATTTGGTATTCGTTCGATATTTTGATGAGATGTATGTTGTCTATCCTCTAGTGGTGTTATGTGAACGTCGACTACATAACACTTCACCATTATTTGGGCCTAGAGGAAGGTATTGGGAAGTAATAAGTAGATGATGGGTTGCTAGAATGATAGAAGCTTAAACCCTAGTTTATGCGTTGCTTCGTAAGGGGCTGATTTGGATCCATATGTTTCATGCTATGGTTAGGTTTACCTTAATACTTTTGTTGTAGTTGCGGATGCTTGCAATAGAGGTTAATCATAAGTGGGATGCTTGTCCAAGTAAGGGCAGCACCCAAGCACCGGTCCACCCACATATCAAACTATCAAAGTACTGAGCGCGAATCATATGAACGTGATGAAAACTAGCTTGACGATAATTCCCATGTGTCATCGGGAGCGTTTTCCTTTATATAAGAGTTTGTCCAGGCTTGTACTTTGCTACAAAAAGGATTGGGCCACCTTTCTGCACTTTATTTACTTTTGTTACTTGTTGCTCATTACAAATTATCCTATCACAAAACTATCTGCTACCTATTATTTCAGTGCTTTGCAGAGAATACCTTGCTGAAAACCGCTTATCATTTCCTTCTGCTCCTCGTTGGGTTCGACTCTCTTACTTATCGAAAGGACAACTATAGATCCCCTATACTTGTGGGTCATCAAGACTCTTTACTGGCGCCGTTGCCGGGGAGTGAAGCGCCTTTGGTAGGTGGAATTTGGTAAGGAAAAATTTATATAGTGTGCTGAAATTTACTGTCACTTGTTACTATGGAAAGTAATCCTCTGAGGGGCTTGTTCGGGGTATCTTCACCCTGACCAGTAGAGCAAAAAGTTGCTCCTCAACCTACTAAACCTACTGAAGATGAAAATGTCTACTTTGAATTTCCTTCGGGTATGTTTGAAGGAAATATGCCCTAGAGGCAATAATAAAGTTATTATTTATTTCCTTATATCATGATAAATGTTTATTATTCATGCTAGAATTGTATTAACCGGAAACTTGATACATGTGTGAATACATAGACAAACAGAGTGTCACTAGTATGCCTCTACTTGACTAGCTCGTTGATCAAAGATGGTTATGTTTCCTAGCCATAGACATGAGTTGTCATTTGATTAACGGGATCACATCATTAGGAGAATGATGTGATTGACTTGACCCATTCCATTAGCTTAGCACTCGATTGTTTAGTATGTTGCTATTGCTTTCTTCATGACTTATACATGTTCCTATGACTATAAGATTATGCAACTCCCATTTACCGGAGGAACACTTTCTGTGCTACCAAACATCACAACGTAACTGAGTGATTATAAAGGTGCTCTACAGGTGTCTCCGAAGGTACTTGTTGGGTTGGCGTATTTCGAGATTAGGATTTGTCACTCCGATTGTCGGAGAGGTATCTCTCGGCCCACTCGGTAATGCACATCACTATAAGCCTTGCAAGCATTGCAACTAATGAGCTAGTTGCGGGATGATGTATTACGGAACGAGTAAAGAGACTTGCCGGTAACGAGATTGAACTAGGTATTGAGATATCGACGATCGAATCTCGGGCAAGTAACATACCGATGACAAAGGGAACAACGTATGTTGTTATGCGGTTTGACCGATAAAGATCTTCGTAGAATATGTGGGAGCCAATATGAGCATCCAGGTTCCGCTATTGGTTATTGACCGGAGACGTGTCTCGGTCATGTCTACGTAGTTCTCGAACCCGTAGGGTCCGCACGCTTAAAGTTAGATGATGGTTATATTATGAGTTTATGTGTTTTGATGAACCGAAGGAGTTCGGAGTCCCGGATGAGATCAGGGACATGACGAGGAGTCTCGAAATGGCCGAGACGTAAAGATCGATATATTGGACGACTATATTCGGACTTCGGAAAGGTTCCGAGTGATTCGGGTATTTATCGGAGTACCGGAGAGTTATGGGAATTCGCCGGGGAGAAGTATTGGGCCTTATTGGGCCATACGGGACTAGAGGAGAGAGGCCAAAAGGAAGGAGGCGCGCACCCCCCCTCTGGTCCGAATTGGACAAGGGGTGCAGCCCCCTTTTCCTTCTCCCTCTCCCCTTCTTTCCTTCTCTCCTACTCCAACAAGGAAAGGAGGAGTCCTACTCCCGGTGGGAGTAGGACTCCCCCCTTGGCGTGCCCTCCTCCTAGGCCGGACGCCTCCCCCCTTGCTCCTTTATATACGGGGGCAGGGGGCACCCCAAAGACACAACAATTGATCTCTTGATCTCTTAGCTGTGTGCGGTGCCACCCTCCACCATAATCCACCTCGATAATATCGTAGCGGTGCTTAGGCGAAGCCTTGCATCGGTAGAACATCATCATCGTCACCACGCCGTCGTGCTGACGGAACTCTCCCTCAAAGCTCGGCTGGATCGGAGTTCGAGGGACGTCATCGAGCTGAACGTGTGCTGAACTCGGAGGTGCCGTGCGTTCGGTACTTGATCGGTTGGATCGTGAAGACGTACGACTACATCAACCGCGTTGTGCTAACGCTTCCGCTTTCGGTCTACGAGGGTACGTGGACAACACTCTCCCCTCTCGTTGCTATGCATCACCATGATCTTGCGTGTGCGTAGGAATTTTTTTGAAATTACTACGTTTCCCAACAATGTTAGAAAAACTGCTAGCTAATCCTTTTGCAGGAGATGGAACAATGCACCCTGGTGAGCACCTAATCTATGTGGATGAAGTTTGTGGATTATTTAAGCTTGCAGGTATACCCGGTGATGTTGTAAGAAGAAGGTCTTCCCTTTATCTTTGAAGGGAGATGCATCGACATGGTATAGGCTATGTGATGATACGGGATCATGGAACTACAAACGATTGAAATTGGAATTTCATCAGAAATTTTATCCTATGCATCTTGTTCATCGTGATCGCAATTATATATATAATTTTTGGCCTCGCGAAGGAGAAAGCATCGCTCAAGCTTGGCGGAGGCTTAAATCAATGTTATATTCATGCCCCAATCATGAGCTCTCGAGAGAAATAATTATTCAAAGTTTTTATGCTCGGCTTTCTGATAACAATCGCACCATGCTCGATACTTCTTGTGCTGGCTCTTTTATGATGAAGACTATTGAATTCAAATGGGATTTATTGGATAGAATTAAACGCAACTCTGAAGATTGGGATCTCGACGAAGGTAAGGAGTCAGGTATGACACCTAAGTTTGATTGTGTTAAATCTTTTATGGATACCGATGTTTTCCGTAAATTTAGCACTAAATATGGACTTGACTCTGAGATAGGAGCTTCTTTTTGTGAATCTTTTGCTGCTCATATTGATCTCCCTAAGGAGAAGTGGTTTAAATATCATCCTCCCATAGAAGTAAAAGTAGCTGCACCTATTAAAGTTGAAAAAAAGACTATCACTTATAATGATCCTATTGTTCCCACTTCTTATGTTGAGAAACCACCTTTCCCTGTTAGGATAAAGGATCATGCTAAAGCTTCAACTATGGTTCGTAAAAGCAATATTAGAACTTATACACCTCCTGAGCAAGTTAAAGTTGAACCTAATATTGATATTGTTAAAGATCTCTTGGCTGATAATATTGATGGGCATGTTATTTATTTCTGTGGTGAAACTGCTAGAATTGCCAAACCTTGTGCTAAAGATAAACATTGACCTGTGGTAGGCATGCCTGTTATATCTGTTAAAATAGGAGATCATTGTTATCATGGCTTATGTGACATGGGTGCTAGTGCTAGTGCTATACCTATTGGCTTATACAATGAAATTAAGCATGATATTGCACCTACTGAGTTAGAAGATATTGATGTCACAATTAAACTTGCCAATAGAGATACTATTTCACCAATGGGAATTGTTAGAGATGTTGAAGTCTTCTGTGGGAAAACTAAATATCCTGCTGGTTTTCTTGTTCTTGGTTCCCCACAAGATAGCTTTTGTCCCTTTATATTTGGTAGACCCTTCTCGAACACCGTCAATGCTAGGATAGACTGCGAAAAGAATGTTGTTACTATCGGTCTGGATGATATGTCTCATGAGTTTAACTTCTCCAAATTTAGTAGACAACATCGTGAAGAGGAATTGCCTAGTAAGGATGAAATAATTGGTCTTGCTTCTATTGCCGTGCCTCCTAGTGATCCTTTAGAACAATATTTGCTAGACCATGAAAATGATATGTTTATGAATGAAAGAAGGGAAATAGATGAAGTATTCTTTAAACAGGAACCTATCCCTAAACACAATTTGCCTGTTGAAATCCTAGGGGATCCTCCTCCACCCAAGGGTGATCCCGTATTTGAGCTTAAACCGTTGCCTGATACTCTTAAATATGCTTATCTTGATGAGAAAAAGATATATCCTGTTATTATTAGTGCTAACCTTTCAGAGCATGAAGAAGAAATATTATTGAAAACTCTAAGGAAGCACCGTGCAGCTATTGGATATACTCTTGACGATATTAAGGGCATTAGTCCCACTCTATGTCAACATAAAATAAATTTGGAGGAAGATGCCAAATCAGTTCGTGATCATCAACGAAGGCTGAATCCTAAGATGAAAGAAGTGGTAAGAAAAGAAATACTAAAGCTTCTAGAGGCAGGTATAATTTATCCCGTTGCTGACAGTCAGTGGGCAAGTCCTGTCCATTGTGTCCCTAAGAAGGGAGGTATTACCATCGTACCTAATGATAAAGATGAGTTGATCCCGCAAAGAATTATTACAGGTTATAGGATGGTAATTGATTTCCACAAATTAAATAAGGCTACTAAAAAGGTTCATTACCCCTTACCTTTTATCGATCAAATGCTAGAAAGATTATCCAAACATACACATTTTTGCTTTCTAGATGGTTATTCTGGTTTCTCTCAAATACCTGTGTCAGCCAATGATCAATCAAAGACTACTTTTACTTGCCCTTTTGGTACTTTTGCTTATAGATGTATGCCTTTTGGTTTATGTAATGCATCTGCTACCTTTCAAAGATGCATGACGGCTATATTCTCTGACTTTTGTGAAAAGATTTGTGAGGTCTTCATGGACAATTTTTCCATCTATGGATCCTCTTTTGATGATTGCTTGAGCAACCTTGATCGAGTTTTGCAGAGATGTGAAGAAACTAATCTTGTCCTGGATTGGGAAAAGTGCCACTTTATGGTTAATGAAGGTATTGTCTTGGGGCATAAAGTTTCTGAAAGAGGTATTGAAGTTGATAAAGCCAAGGTTGATGCTATTGAAAAGATGCCATGTCCCAAGGACATCAAAGGTATAAGAAGTTTCCTTGGTCATGCTGGTTTTTATAGGAGGTTCATTAAGGACTTCTCAAAAATTTCTCGGCCTCTAACTAATTTATTACAAAAAGATATACCATTTGTTTTTTATGATGATTGTGTAGAAGCATTTGAAATACTTAAGAAAGCATTGATCTCTGCACCTATTTGCCACCTGATTGGAATTTACCCTTTGAAATCATGTGTGATGCTAGTGATTATGCTGTAGGTGCTGTTCTAGGGCAAAGAGTTGATAAGAAATTAAATGTTATTCAATATGCTAGTAAAACTCTAGACAATGCTCAAAGAAATTATGCTACTACTGAAAAAGAATTCTTAGCAGTTGTATTTGCTTGTGATAAGTTCAGACCTTATATTGTTGATTCTAAAGTAACTATTCACACTGATCATGCTGCTATTAAATATCTTATGGAAAAGAAAGATGCTAAACCTAGACTTATTAGATGGGTTCTCCTGCTACAAGAATTTGATTTGCATATTGTTGATAGAAAGGGAGCAGAGAACCCCGTTGTAGACAACTTGTCTAGGTTAGAAAATGTTCTTGATGACCCACTACCTATTGATGACAGCTTTCCTAATGAGCAACTGAATGTCATAAATGCTTCTCATACTGCTCCATGGTATGCTGATTATGCTAATTACATTGTTGCTAAATTTATACCACCTAGTTTCACATACCAGCAAAAGAAAAAGTTTTTCTATGATTTGAGACATTACTTTTGGGATGACCCACATCTTTATAAAGAAGGAGTAGATGGTGTTATTAGACGTTGTGTACTTGAGCATGAACAGGAACAGATCCTACGCAAGTGTCACTCCGAGGCTTATGGAGGACACCACGCTGGAGATAGAACTGCACATAAGGTATTGCAATCCGGTTTTTATTGGCCTACTCTCTTCAAGGATGCCCGTAAGTTTGTCTTGTCTTGTGATGAATGTCAAAGAATTGGTAATATTAGTAGATGTCAAGAAATTCCTATGAATTATTCACTTGTTATTGAACCATTTGATGTTTGGGGCTTTGATTATATGGGACATTTTCCTGCCTCTAATGGTTACACACATATTTTAGTTGCTATTGATTACGTTACTAAGTGGGTAGAAGCTATTCCAACTAGTAGTGCTGATCATAACACTTCTATTAAAATGCTTAAAGAAGTTATTTTTCCGAGGTTTGGAGTCCCTAGATATTTAATGACTGATGGTGGTTCACATTTTATTCATGGTGCTTTCCGTAAAATGCTTGCTAAGTATGATGTTAATCATAGAATTGCATCTCCTTATCACCCGCAGTCTAGTGGTCAAGTAGAATTGAGTAATAGAGAGCTCAAATTAATTTTGCAAAAGACTGTTAATAGATCTAGAAAGAATTGCTCCAAGAAACTTGATGATGCATTATGGGCCTATAGAACTGCATATCAAAATCCTATGGGTATGTCTCCGTATAAAATGGTTTATGGAAAAGCATGTCACTTACCTCTCGAACTAGAACATAAGGCATATTGGGCTATTAAAGAGCTCAATTATGATTTCAAACTTGCCGGTGAGAAGAGGTTATTTGATATTAGCTCACTTGATGAATGGAGAACCCAAGCTTATGAAAATGCCAAGTTGTTTAAAGAAAAAGTTAAAATATGGCATGACAAAAGGATACAAAAGCGTGAGTTTAATGTAGGTGATTATGTATTGCTATACAACTCTCGTTTAAGATTTTTTGCAGGAAAACTTCTCTCTAAATGGGAAGGTCCTTACGTTATCGAGGAGGTCTATCATTCCGGTGCCATAAAAATCAACAACTTCGAAGGGACAAATCCGAAGGTGGTAAATGGTCAAAGAATCAAACATTATATCTCAGGTAATCCCATAAATGTTGAAACCAATGTTATTGAAACCGTAACCCCGGAGGAATACATAAGGGACACTTTCCGGAACGTTTCAGACTCCGAAAAGGAATAGGTATGTGGTACGGTAAGTAAACCGACTCCAAAACAGTTTTTTATGGCAATATTTCTCCGTTTTGGAATATTTAGAAAAATAGAAAAATAAGAAGCAGTCCGGGAAGGACACGAGGTCTTCACAAGGGTGGAGGGCGCGCCCCCTACCTCGTGGGCACCTCGTGTGCTCTCCGGACTCCGTTTTCTTGCACGATACGTACTTTGGTCGGTAAAAATTCATTATATAACCTCCCGAAGGTTTTGACTCCTGTATCACGCAAATATTCTCTGTTCTTGTTTCGAGTTGTTGCTGCTGCAGATTAGAGCAAGATGTCTTCTCAAGAGTCAGTTGGGGAGAGCCGGGTGTCCCATCCGGCATCGGAACCAAGGACAAACAGCGATGCTGACCACTTTGGGCCAGCAACGGAGGAAGAGATGGAGGCTGATTTAATGAGGATAGATGCCATGGAGGATCAAGAAGTCACTTCTCGCTTCCGAGCTGGGTTCACGATGGGAGAAACTACAGAGCTCAGCCATTCCAAACTCGGTTATCCCCTCCAATGTTAGATTTCTTTCTTATGAAAATATGAAGAAGAGTGTCACTTGTTCTCCCGCAGCTATGCAACACCCTTGGGTGCAAGGAGCTTTAGCCGTTACAGGAAAGCTTCGCAAGGAAGTAATGGACCTCAAGCAGCAAGTCAATAAGCTTGAGAAGGAGAATCGTATCTTGAGGGGCATCATCGCCAAGAATATCGCACCATCACCTCCGAAGAAGGAGACATAATCACATGGGTACGGGCACTCCCCTTGGCAACTGCCAAACTTGGGGGAGATGCCCCGGTATCGTATCACCATCACACTCCTATCTTTACCGTTTTTCTTAATTCGATCCTATTAGTAGTATCTTGATCTAGTAGAATAAAAGTTTTGGTATGATCTAGTTTTGAGTTTTGCTTTATGATCCCTCCATGTAATCGAGTCTGTGAGCTATATATAATAAAGATTAGTGTTGAGTCAAGGGCTTGATTATTTTGCCATGATCTTGAGTGAATAAGAGAAAAGAATAAAAAGAAACAAAGAGATCATATTGATCTTATTGAGAGTAATGACTTCACATAGAAAGAGTATGATGATTAAAAATTGTTGGGAGTTGGCAAACATAGCTTTGGTCATCGTTGCAATTAATATGAAGTAATAAGGAAAGAGAGGTTTCACATATAAATATACTATCTTGGACATCTTTTATGATTGGGAACACTCATTAAAATATGAAATGCTAAAGAGTTGATGTTGGACAAGGCAGACAACGTAATGGGTTATGTTTTCTTATATCTGAGATAAAGTATATTGTCATGGATCATCCAACATGTTGAGCTTGCCTTTCCCCCTCATGCTAGCCAAATTCTTTGCACCAAGTAGAGATACTACTTGTGCTTCCAAAAACCCTTAAACCAGTTTTTCCATGAGAGTCCACCATATCTACCTATGGATTGAGTAAGATCCTTCAAGTAAGTTGCCATCGGTGCAAGCAATAAAAATTGCTCTTTAAATATGTATGATTGATTGGTGTGGAAGAAATAAGCTTTATACGATCTTGTGATGTGGAAGAAATAAAAGCGACGAACTGCATAATAAAGGTTCATATCACAAGGGGCAATATAAAGTGACGTTCTTTCGCATTAAGATTTACTGCATCCAACCCTGAAAGCTCATGGCAACCTCTGATTCCCTCTGCGAAGGGCCTATCTTTTATTATTATCTTCTACCTTATGCAAGAGTCATGGTGATCTTCACCTTTCCTTTTTATATTTTATCCTTTGGCAAGCACAGTGTGATGGAAAGATCCTGATAGATATATCTAATTGGATGTGGGTTAGCATGAACTATTATTGTTGACATTACCCTTGAGGTAAAAGGTTGGGAGACGAAACTATAAGCTCCTATCTTTCTCTGTGTCCGATTAAAACTCCGTAACCACAAGTATTGCGTGAGTGTTAGCAATTATGAAAGACTAAATGATAGTTGGGTATGTGGACTTGCTAGAAAGCTCTGACATAGACTCTTTCTGATGTTATGATAAATTGCAATTGCTTCAATGACTGAGATTATAGTTTGTTAGTTCTCAATAAAGTTTCTGCTTCATACTTTGCGTTGTGAATAGATTATTACTTGAACATAAGAAATCATATGACAATATCCATATATGTTGTTGTTATGAGAATAATCATGATGCCCTCATGTCCGTATTTTATTTTTTTCGACACCTCTAACTCTAAACATGTGGACATATTTATCGTTATCGGCTTTCGCTTGAGGACAAGCGAGGCCTAAGCTTGGGGGAGTTGATACGTCCGTTTTGCATCATGCTTTTATATCGATATTTATTGCATTATGGGCTGTTATTACACATTATGTCACAATACTTATGCCTATTCTCTCTTATTTTATAAGGTTTACATAAGGAGGGAGAATGCCGGCAGCTGGAATTCTGGGCTGGAAAAGGAGCAAATATTAGAGACCTATTATGCACAACTCCAAAAGTCCTGAAACTCCACGAAAGTTATTTTTTGGAAATAATAAAAAATATTGAGCGGAAGAAGTACGTCAGAGGGGGCCCCACCTGGCCACGAGGGTGGGGGCGCGCACTACCCCCTGGGCGCGCCCCCTGCCTTGTGGGCCCCCTGTTGGCCCTCCGGTGGCCATCTTCTGCTATATGAGGTCTTTCGTCCGAAGAAAAATCATAACCAAGCTTTCGGGACGAGACTCCGCCGCCACGAGGCAGAACCTTGGCGGAACCAATCTAGGGCTCCGACAGAGCTGTTCTGCTGGGGACACTTCCCTCCGGGAGGGGGAAATCATCGCCATCGTCATCACCAACGCTCCTCCCATCGGGAGAGGGCAATGTCCATCAATATCTTCACCAGCACCATTTCCTCTCAAAACCCTAGTTCATCTCTTGTATCCAATTCTTGTCTCATAGTCCGGGATTGGTACCTGTAGGTTGCTAGTAGTGTTGATTACTCCTTGTAGTTGATGCTAGTTGGTTTATTTGGTGGAAGATCATATGTTCAGATCCTATATGCATATTAATACCCCTCTGATTATGAACATGAATATGCTTTGTGAGTAGTTACGTTTGTTCCTGAGGACATGGGAGAAGTCTTGCTATTAGTAGTCATGTGAATTTGGTATTCGTTCGATATTTTGATGAGATGTATGTTGTCTATCCTCTAGTGGTGTTATGTGAACGTCGACTACATAACACTTCACCATTATTTGGGCCTAGAGGAAGGTATTGGGAAGTAATAAGTAGATGATGGGTTGCTAGAATGATAGAAGCTTAAACCCTAGTTTATGCGTTGCTTCGTAAGGGGCTGATTTGGATCCATATGTTTCATGCTATGGTTAGGTTTACCTTAATACTTTTGTTGTAGTTGTGGATGCTTGCAATAGAGGTTAATCATAAGTGGGATGCTTGTCCAAGTAAGGGCAGCACCCAACCACCGGTCCACCCACATATCAAATTATCAAAGTACCGAACGCGAATCATATGAACGTGATGAAAACTAGCTTGACGATAATTCCCATGTGTCGTCGGGAGCGTTTTCCTTTATATAAGAGTTTGTCCAGGCTTGTCCTTTGCTACAAAAAGGATTGGGCCACCTTGCTGCACTTTATTTACTTTTTTTACTTGTTGCTCGTTACAAATTATCCTATCACAAAACTATCTGCTACCTATTATTTCAGTGCTAGCAGAGAATACCTTGCTGAAAACCGCTTATCATTTCCTTCTGCTCCTCGTTGGGTTCGACACTCTTACTTATCGAAAGGACTACGATAGATCCCCTATACTTGTGGGTCATCACTCTTACTCATGTTTCGAGGAAAAAATCAGCGACTTCCCGGACCACAAGGACGACATCGGCCACAGTGTGGCCCACCCAGATCGCCCAGGTGAGTTTCTATGCAGAATTCGTCATGTCTTCGGATAATCTAAGGCGCCCCTTTTGAATTGTTTATTTAAAATGCACACCGAAGTGCAGCGGCGAAGCTACGTGTTAGCTGTGGGGTCAGTTGACCCCACAGTTTTTTTGAAAACAAACCTAAAATTACAGTACAATTACTGTTCACCGTGAAGAAAAAAATTCCAAATAATACCATTGACCCCGCAGATACTTTAGGCTGGCATCACCGCTGCCGAAGTGGGGCTCCTGGTCAGCCGCCCTCAACTCTCCGACTCCTCAGCCTGAAGATGATCCGACGCTGGAGCTGACCCGAATGCTCTCCGCGGACTTGACCCAGACCGCTCCGTGTGGATGACAGGATGAGGGCACGCTCTTCCTCCCGTAGAGTCTGTTGAAGGTTGCCCGTGTGTCTAGTATTATTAAGCATTGGCCTTATAACTTTATATAGTCGGTTGGTTATACTCCCCCTGTTTCTTTTTAGTCTGCATATAAGATTTGATCAAAGTCAAGTTTGACAACTTTGTTTGAAAAAATATCAGCATCTACAATATTAAAACTATATGGTATGAAAATTAATTTTATGATGCATCTAACAATATTGATTTCATATTGTGAATCTTCATATTATTTTCTATAAACTTAGTCAAAGTTGACAAAGTTTGACTTTGACCAAATCTTATATGCATAGTGAAAAGAAATGGAGGGAGAACTATTAACCACTAGTCGTCAACCCGTGCATCTCCACGGGTTAGCTATATAAATAGCAAACAATTTGTTAAAAATCACAAAATAATGATATAATTTTGATATGTGTTAAACAGGGCAAATGTTAGCTTTCACAGTGGAGATGACCACATTTCCAAAGTTAATAGGAAATGAACATACAACTTGTTCAGTCTATATGGTACGAAATATAACATGCGTATTCCGGTTGACAAAAGTTCAATGGGTGAGAAGCCTATATCACGTGCCTCTATTTTGGAGACACAAGTAAATTCAAAACAAAAGCCTCTTTCAAACATGCTACACCAGTAGTGTTCACAAATTAAGGTTGCATATACTGACAAACTGTACTGACGTACTTTTAGTAAAGGGTGGGAACGCTAAGCGTATTTACGTACGTTGGCACATCCACGAAACTACAATTAATTTGACACATAAATAGTAATGGTGAATCCCTAGAGTCCTTTCACATTTTTTTCTGTACATCATTTTTTTTAGACAAACCGTACATCATTATTTAAAAGTGGTTGTGTTATGACCGGCATATTAGGTGGGCTGTGACCCAAGTTATCTTATCGTTATTAAGGGCTTAGCCCAATTATCTCATCGGTATTAGGGTCGTTTGCTTAGGAGTCAAGTAAACCTCTCTATATAAGGAGAGGAGATGTATCAATCTAATCAAGCAAGAAGCAATCAGTATTTGCTCGGCTTCCCTTAGGGAGCCGGGAGACCTAACCCTAGCCGCCTCTTGCGCCGCCGCCGCCTCTTCTCCACCACGCAAGGACGGCGCCCAGCCGCCGGCCGCCGCGCCCTCGACCTCGTCTTCCTCCATCTTTCCCCTACAATCTCCGCCCCAGAACCGGCAGAACCCTAGCTCCTAACACCTTGGTATCAGGTAGCTCAGTTCCGATCATGTCTTCACCGCCGCCCATCCCGTCGCTTCCGCTGCCGACCATCACCACCGCGCCGCTGGCCTTCTCCACCGCGCCGCTGCCCTCCCCGTCCACGCCGCTGGTCGCATCTTCCGGCGCCGCCACCACCCAGATGACGGCGCTCTCCACCGCACCACCGGCCGCCGTCTACTCCCCGGCGGAGATCTCCGGGGTCCTCAACGATCTCATCACCGCCGTCCAGGGGATACGGCTATACCTAGTCGGGCCCTACGGGCCGCCGCCGCCGCGCCCGAGCCAGCCGCCCAGCCATGGTATTCGGCACCCGCGGCGCCGACCGGGCCTCTACACCACCACTGGCCGCTTCAGCCGCCGCCCGCCGCCGTGCCTCAATGGCCGCAGTGGCCGGCGCCGGCCCTCGCCGCTGTTGGGGAACGTAGTAATTTCAAAAAAATTCTACGCACATGCAAGATCATGGTGATGCATAGCAACGAGAGGGGAGAGTGTTGTCCACGTACCCTTGTAGACCGAAAGCGGAAGCGTTAACACAACGCGGTTGATGTAGTCGTACGTCTTCACGATCCGACCGATCAAGTACCGAACGCACGGCACCTCCGAGTTCAGCACACGTTCAGCTCGATGACGTCCCTCGAACTCCGATCCAGCCGAGTGTTGAGGGAGAGTTTCGTCAGCACGACGGTGTGGTGACGATGATGATGTTCTACCGACGCAGGGCTTCGCCTAAGCTCCGCTACGATATTATCGAGGTGTAATATCGTGGAGGGGGCACCGCACACGGCTAAGAGATCTATCATCAATTGTTGTGTCCATGGGGTGCCCCCCTGCCCCCGTATATAAAGGAGCAAGGGGGAGGCGGCCGGCCAAGGAGGAGGGCGCGCCAAGGGGGGAGTCCTACTCCCACCGGGAGTAGGACTCCTCCTTTCCTTGTTGGAGTACGAGAAGGGAAGGGAGAAGGAGAAAGAAGGAAGGGGGCGCCCCCCCCCCCTCCCTAGTCCAATTCGGACTAGTCCATGGGGAGGGGTGCGGCCACCCTTTGGAGCCTTTCTCTCCTTTCCCGTATGGCCCATTAAGGCCCAATATGAATTCCCGTAACTCTCCGGTACTCCGAAAAATACCCGAATCACTCGGAACCTTTCCGAAGTCCGTATATAGTCGTCCAATATATCGATCTTTACGTCTCGGCCATTTCGAGACTCCTCGTCATGTCCCCGATCTCATCCGGGACTCCGAACTCCTTCGGTACATCAAAACACATAAACTCATAATATAACCATCATCGTAACGTTAAGCGTGCGGACCCTACGGGTTCGAGAACTATGTAGACATGACCGAGACACCTCTCCGGTCAATAACCAATAGCGGAACCTGGATGCTCATATTGGCTCCCACATATTCTACGAACATCTTTATCGGTCAGACCGCATAACAATCTCGTTACCTTTGTCATCGGTATGTTACTTGCCCGAGATTCGATCGTCGGTATCTCGATACCTAGTTCAATCTCGTTACCGGCAAGTCTCTTTACTCGTTCCGTAATACATCATCCCGCAACTAACTCATTAGTCACAATGCTTGCAAGGCTTATAGTGATGTGTATTACTGAGTGGGCCCAGAGATACCTCTCCGACAATCGGAGTGACAAATCCTAATCTCGAAATACGCCAACCCAACAATTACCTTCGGCGACACCTGTAGAGCACCTTTATAATCACACAGGTACGTTGTGACATTTGGTAGCACACAAAGTGTTCCTCCGGTAAACGGGAGTTGCATAATCTCATAGTCATAGGAACATGTATAAGTCATGAAGAAAGCAATAGCAACATACTAAACGATCGAGTGCTAAGCTAACGGAATGGGTCAAGTCAATCACACCATTCTCCTAATGATGTGATCCCGTTAATCAAATGACAACTCATGTCTATGGCTAGGAAACATAACCATCTTTGATCAACGAGCTAGTCAAGTAGAGGCATACTAGTGACACTCTGGTTGTCTATGTATTCACACATGTATCATGTTTCCAGTTAATACAATTCTAGCATGAATAATAGACATTTATCATGAAATAAGGAAATAAATAATAACTTTATTATTGCCTCTAGGGCATATTTCCTTCAGTCTCCCACTTGCACTAGAGTCAATAATCTAGTTCACATCGCCATGTGATTTAACATCAATAGTTCACATCACCATGTGATTAATACCCATAGTTCACATCGTCATGTGACCAACACCCAAAGGGTTTATTAGAGTTAATAATCTAGTTCACATCGCTATGTGATTAACACCCAAAGAGTACTAAGGTGTGATCATGTTTTGCTTTGTGAGATAATTTTAGTCAACGGGTCTGTCACATTCAGATCCATAAGTATTTTGCAAATTTCTATGTCTACAATGCTCTGCATGGAGCTACTCTAGCTAATTGCTCCCACTTTCAATATGTATCTAGACCGAGACTTAGAGTCATCTAGATTAGTGTCAAAACTTGCATTGACGTAACCCTTTACGACGAACCTTTTGTCACTTCCATAATCGAGAAACATATCCTTATTCCAGTAAGGATAATTTTGACCGCTGTCCAGTGATCTACTCCTAGATCACTTTTGTACTCCCTTGCCAAAATCAGTGAAGGGTATACAATAGATCTGGTACACAACATGGCATACTATATAGAACCTATGGCCGAGGCATAGGGAATGACTTTCATTCTTTTTCTATCTTCTGCCGTGGTCGGGCTTTGAGTCTTACTCAATTTCACACCATGTAACACAGGCAAGAAACTCTTTCTTTGACTGTTCCATTTTGAACCACTTCAAAATCTTGTTAAGGTATGTACTCATGGAAAAAACTTATCAAGCGTCTTGATCTATCTCTATAGATCTTGATGCTCAATATGTAAGCAGCTTCACCGAGGTCTTTCTTTGAAAAACTCCTTTCAGACACTCCTTTATGCTTTGCAGAATAATTCTACATTATTTTCGATCAACAATATGTCATTCACATATCCTTATCAGAAATGTTGTAGTCCTCCCACTCACTTTCTTGTAAATACAGGCTTCACCGCAAGTCTGTATAAAACTATATCCTTTGGTCAACTTATCAAAGCGTATATTCCAACTCCGAGATACTTGCACCAGTCCATAGATGGATCGCTGGAGCTTGCATATTTTGTTAGCACCTTTAGGATTGACAAAACCTTCTGGTTGCATCATATACAACTCTTCTTTAATAAATCCATTAAGGAATGCAGTTTTGTTTATCCATTTGCCAGATTTCATAAAATGCGGCAATTGCTAACATGATTCGGACAGACTTAAGCATCGCTACGGGTGAGAAGGTCTCATCGTAGTCAATCCCTTGAACTTGTCGAAAACCTTTCGCAACAAGTCGAGCTTTATAGACAGTAACATTACCGTCAGCGTCAGTCTTCTTCTTGAAGATCCATTTATTTTCAATGGCTTGCCGATCATCGGGCAAGTCAACCAAAGTCCATACTTTGTTCTCATACATGGATCCCATCTCGGATTTCATGGCCTCAAGCCATTTTGCGGAATCTGGGCTCATCATCGCTTCCTCATAGTTCGTAGGTTTGTCATGGTCAAATAACATGACCTCCAGAACAGGATTACCGTACCACTCTGGTGTGGATCTCACTCTGGTTTACCTACGAGGTTTGGTAGTAACTTGATCTGAAGTTGCATGATCATCATCATTAACTTCCTCACTAATTGGTGTAGGAGTCACAGGAACAGATTTCTGTGATGAACTACGTTCCAATAAGGGAGCAGGTACAGTTACCTCATCAAGTTCTACTTTCCTCCCACTCACTTCTTTCGAGAGAAACTCCTTCTCTAGAAAGGATCCATTCTTAGCAACGAATGTCTTGCCTTCGGATCTGTGATAGAAGGTGTACCCAACTGTCTCCTTTGGGTATCCTATGAAGACACATTTCTCCGATTTGGGTTTGAGCTTATCAGGATGAAACCTTTTCACATAACCATCGCAACCCCAAACTTTAAGAAACGACAACTTTGGTTTCTTGCCAAACCACAGTTCATAAGATGTCGTCTCAACGGATTTAGATGGTACCCTATTTAACGTGAATGCAGCTGTCTCTAATGCATAACCCCAAAACGATAGTGGTAGATTGGTAAGAGACATCATATATCGCACCATATCTAATAAAGTACGGTTACGATGTTCGGACACACCATTACACCGTGGTGTTCCAGGTGGCGTGAGTAGTGAAACTATTTCACATTGTTTTAACTGAAGGCCAAACTCATAACTCAAATACTCTTCTCCACGATCAGATCGTAGAAACTTTATTTTCTTGTTACAATGATTTTCCGCTTCACTCTGAAATTATATGAACTTTTCACATGTTTTAGACTTCTGTTTCATTAAGTAGATATACCCATATCTGCTCAAATCATGTGTGAAGGTCAGAAAATAATGATACCTGCTACGAGCCTCAATATTCATCGAACCACATACATCTGTATGTATGATTTCCAACAAATCTGTTGCTCTCTCCATAGTTCTGGAGAACGGCGTTTTAGTCATCTTGCCCATGAGGCACGGTTCGCAAGCATCAAGTGATTCCAAAATCCCATCAGTATGGAGTTTCTTCATGCGCTTTACACCAATATGACCTAAACGGCAGTGCCACAAATAAGTTGCACTATCATTATTAACTTTGCATCTTTTGGCTTCATTATTATGAATATGTGTATCACTACGATCGAGATCCAACAAACCATTTTATTGGGTGTATGACCATAGAAGGTTTTATTCATGTAAACAGAACAACAATTATTCTTTAATTTAAATGAATAACCGTATTGCAACAAACATGATCAAATCATATTCATGCTCAATGCAAACACCAAATAACACTTATTTAGTTTCAACACTAATCCCGAAAGTATAGGGAGTGTGCGATGATGATCATATCAATCTTGGAACTACTTCCAACACACATCGTCACCTCGCCTTTTACTAGTCTCTGTTTATTCTGCAACTCCCGTTTCGAGTTACTACTCTTAGCAACTGAACCAGTATCAAATACCGAGGGGTTGCTATAAACACTAGTAAGTACACATCAATAACATGTATATCCAATATACCTTTGTTTACTTTGCCATCCTTCTTATCCACCAAATAGTTGGGGTAGTTCCACTTCCAGTGACCAGTCCCTTTGCAGTAGAAGCACTTAGTCTCAGGCTTGGATCAGACTTAGGCTTCTTCACTTGAGCAGCAACTTGCTTGCCGTTCTTCTTGAAGTTCCCCTTTTTCCCTTTGCCCTTTTCTTGAAACTAGTGGTCTCGTCAACCATCAACACTTGATATTTTTCTTGATTTCTACCTTCGTCGATTTCAGCATCACGAAGAGCTCGGGAATTACTTTCGTCATCCCTTGCATACTATAGTTCATCACGAAGTTCTACTAACTTGGTGATGGTGACTAGAGAATTCTTTCAATCACTATTTTATCTGGAAGATTAACTCCCACTTGATTCAAACGATTGTAGTACCCAGACAATCTGAGCACATGCTCACTGCTTGAGCTATTCTCCTCCATCTTTTAGCTATAGAACTTGTTGGAGACTTCATATCTCTCAACTCGGGTATTTGCTTGAAATATTAACTTCAACACGTGGAACATCTCATATGGTCCATGACGTTCAAAACGTCTTTGAAGTCTTGATTCTAAGCCGTTAAGCATGGTGCACTAAACTATCAATTAGTCATCATATTGAGCTAGCCAAACGTTCATAACGTCTGCATCTGCTCCTGCAATAGGTCTGTCACCTAGCGGTGCATCAAGGACATAATTCTTCTGTGCAGCAATGAGGATAATCCTCAGATCACGGATCCAATCCGCTTCTTTGCTACTAACATCTTTCAACATAATTTTTCTCTAGGAACATATCAAAATAAACACAGGGAAGCAACAACGCGAGCTATTGATCTACAACATAATTTGCAAAATACTATCAGGACTAAGTTCATGATAAATTTAAGTTCAATTAATCATATTACTTAAAAACTCCCACTTTAGATAGACATCCCTCTAATCATCTAAATGATTACGTGATCCAAATCAACTAAACCATGTCCGATCATCACGTGAGATGGAGTAGTTTCAATGGTGAACATCACTATGTTGATCATATCTACTATATGATTCACGCTCGACCTTTCGGTCTCCGTGTTCCGAGGCCATATCTGCATATGCTAGGCTCGTCAAGTTTAACCTGAGTATTCCGCGTGTGCAACTGTTTTGCACCCGTTGTATTTGAACGTATAGCCTATCACACCCGATCATCACGTGGTGTCTCAGCACGAAGAACTTTCGCAACGGTGCATACTCAGGGAGAACAATTTTATCTTGAAATTTTAGTGAGAGATCATCTTATAATGCTACCGTCAATGAAAGCAAGATAAGATGCATAAAAGATAAACATCACATGCAATCAATATAAGTGATATGATATGGCCATCATCATCTTGTGCTTGTGATCTCCATCTCTGAAGCACCGTCATGATCACCATCGTCACCGGCGCGACACCTTGATCTCCATCGTAGCATCGTTGTCGTCTCGCCAACTATTGCTTTTACGACTATCGCTACCGCTTAGTGATAAAGTAAAACAATTACATGGCGATTGCATTTCATACAATAAAGCGACAACCATATGGCTCCTGCCAGTTGCCGATAACTCGGTTACAAAACATGATCATCTCATACAATAAAATATAGCATCATGTCTTGACCATATCACATCACAACATGCCCTGCAAAAACAAGTTAGACGTCCTCTACTTTGTTGTTGCAAGCTTTACGTGGCTGCTACGGGCTTAGCAAGAACCGTTCTTACCTACGCATCAAAACCACAACGATAGTTTGTCAAGTTGGTGTTGTTTTAACCTTCGCAAGGACCGGGCGTAGCCACACTCGGTTCAACTAAAGTGAGAGAGACAGACACCCGCCAGTCACCTTTAAGCAATGAGTGCTCGCAACGGTGAAACCAGTCTCGCGTAAGCGTACGTGTAATGTCGGTCCAGGCCGCTTCATCTCACAATACCGCCGAACCAAAGTATGACATGCTGGTAAGCAGTATGACTTATATCGCCCACAACTCACTTGTGTTCTACTCGTGCATATAACATCAAAGCATAAAACCAGGCTCGGATGCCACTGTTGGGGAACGTAGTAATTTCAAAAAAATTCTACGCACATGCAAGATCATGGTGATGCATAGCAACGAGAGGGGAGAGTGTTGTCCACGTACCCTCGTAGACCGAAAGCGGAAGCGTTAACACAACGCGGTTGATGTAGTCGTACGTCTTCACAATCCGACCAATCAAGTACCGAACGCACGGCACCTCCGAGTTCAGCACACGTTCAGCTCGATGACGTCCCTCGAACTCCGATCCAGCCGAGTGTTGAGGGAGAGTTTCGTCAGCACGACGGCGTGGTGACGATGATGATGTTCTACCAACGCAGGGCTTCGCCTAAGCTCCGCTACGATATTATCGAGGTGTAATATGATGGAGGGGGCACCGCACACGGCTAAGAGATCTATCATCAATTGTTGTGTCCATGGGGTGCCCCCTGCCCCCGTATATAAAGGAGCAAGGGGGAGGCGGCCGGCCAAGGAGGAGGGCGCGCCAAGGGGGGAGTCCTACTCCCACCGGGAGTAGGACTCCTCCTTTCCTTGTTGGAGTAGGAGAAGGGAAGGGAGAAGGAGAAAGAAGGAAGGGGGCGCCCCCCCTCCCTAGTCCAATTCGGACTAGTCCATGGGGAGGGGTGCGGCCACCCTTTGGAGCCTTTCTCTCCTTTCCCGTATGGCCCAATAAGGCCCAATACGAATTCCCGTAACTCTCCGGTACTCCGAAAAATACCTGAATCACTCGGAACCTTTCCGAAGTCTGAATATAGTCGTCCAATATATCGATCTTTACGCCTCGGCCATTTCGAGACTCCTCGTCATGTCCCCGATCTCATCCGAGACTCCGAACTCCTTCGGTACATCAAAACACATAAACTCATAATATAACCGTCATCGTAACGTTAAGCGTGCGGACCCTACGGGTTCAAGAACTATGTAGACATGACCGAGACACCTCTCCAGTCAATAGCCAATAGCGGAACCTGGATGCTCATATTGGCTCCCACATATTCTACGAAGATCTTTATCGGTCAGACCGCATAACAATCTCGTTACCTTTGTCATCGGTATGTTACTTGCCCGAGATTCGATCGTCGGTATCTCGATACCTAGTTCAATCTCGTTACCGGCAAGTCTCTTTACTCGTTCCGTAATACATCATCCCGCAACTAACTCATTAGTCACAATGCTTGCAAGGCTTATAGTGATGTGTACTGAGTGGGCCTAGAGATACCTCTCCGACAATCGGAGTGACAAATCCTAATCTCGAAATACGCCAACCCAACAAGTACCTTCGGAGACACCTGTAGAGCACCTTTATAATCACCCAGTTACGTTGTGACGTTTGGTAGCACACAAAGTGTTCCTTTGATAAATGGGAGTTGCATAATCTCATAGTCATAGGAACATGTATAAGTCATGAAAAAAGCAATAACAACATACTAAACGATCGAGTGCTAAGCTAACGGAATGGGTCAAGTCAATCACATCATTCTCCTAATGATGTGATCCCGTTAATCAAATGACAACTCATGTCTATGGCTAGGAAACATAACCATCTTTGATCAACGAGCTAGTCAAGTAGAGGCATACTAGTGACACTCTGGTTGTCTATGTATTCACACATGTATCATGTTTCCGGTTAATACAATTCTAGCATAAATAATAGACATTTATCATGAAATAAGGAAATAAACAATAACTTTATTATTGCCTCTAGGGCATATTTCCTTCAGCCGCGTCACCCACGCCACCCGATTCCTCGCCGCCACCGCCCTGGCAGCCGCCGCACCCCAGGGCCACCGCGACGCTGGTCGGGCCACTGCAGCCCTCGCTGCAGCTACAGCCAGCCCCCGCCACCGCCCCGATCTGGCCACAATGGCCGGCCACGGCCATCGCCGCGCCCGCCACCTCCGCCGTTTCCAAGCTGCCGCTGTCGGCGCCTCCGCCGCCCAGCACCGGGCTGACTACAACCGCGCCGTCGGGCGTGCCGATTCAGCAAGTGTGGTTCCTGCCCTCGCTGTCCCAGCTTCCAGCCTGGTTGGCCGGGACATCACCGCCGCCAGTCTACACCATGGCCGCGGACCAGCCGGCGCCCTCCCTGTCGTACGACGGGCCCTCCGGCTCCGCAGGTTTCCATGCTGGCTTCGACGGGCCACCGCTTTCCTGCGAACGACTTGTGCACACCGGACCAACGCCATCCTCTTCGCTGCTCCGTACCGCCGAGCTGTACACTCACGGCGGTCATGCTCAGACACCGCCGCGCTTCGCCAAGCTCGCCTTCGCCACCTACGACGGCGTTGAGGACCCCCTCAGCTGGCTCAACCAGTGCGAGCAGTTCTTCCGGGGGCAACGGACGCTCGCGTCGGACCGCACCTGGCTCGCCTCCGCGGCGCCGCACAGACGTGGTACTACGCCCTCAAGCAGTACGAGGGGCGGCATGCCCCCATGGGAGCATTTTCGCGAGTTCTGCCTCCTTCGATTCGGACTTCCGATACGTGGGAGCCGGCTGGCGGAGTTGGGCCGCCTTCCCTTCACCTCTATGGTGCAGGACCACACCGACCGCTTTCAGGCCCTGGCGTGCCACGCGTCCGGCATGACGGCTCACCAGCGGGCCGAACTCTTCGTCGGCGGTCTACCAGATCATATCCGCGTGGACGTCGAGCTGCAGGGACCCCAGGACCTCCAGACGGCCATGTACTGCGCCCGCGCGTTCGAGCGCCGCGCGGTGGCCATCCAGCAGGCATCACCGTCCCGGGCCGCTGGGCCGCCACCCTGGCCGGATGTTCCTGCGCAGGGTCGGCCTGCTCAGGCTTCCGCGGCACCCCTTGCCGCGACCGCGGCGCGCCCGTTCCGCCGGCTCACCTCGGCCGAGCTACTCGAGCGTCGCCGCCAAGGGTTGTGCTTCAACTGCGACGAGACCTACATGCCCGGCCACGTCTGCCCCCGACTCTTCTAGCTGGAGGCTGCAGACTACATTGAGGAGGACGACGTTGCCGCCGGGCTCGGCGACCTGGCCGCCCCAGCTGTCGCGGAGGTGTTTGACGCCGGTTGATCACCTCGAGGAGTTCAGCAAGCGCTTCCCCGCCTTACAGCTCGAGGACGAGCTGTTTGTGCAGGCGGGGAGAAGTGTTATGACCGACATATTAGGTGGGTTGTGGCCCAAGTTATCTTATTGTTATTAGGGGCTTAGCCCAATTATCTTATAGGTATTAGGGTCGTTTGCTTAGGAGTCAAGTAAACCTCTTTATATAAGGAGAGGAGATGTATCAATCTAATCAAGCAAGAAGCAATCAGTATTTGCTCGGCTTCCCTTAGGGAGCCGGGAGACCTAACCCTAGCCGCCTCTTGCGCCGCCGCCGCCTCTTCTCCACCACGCAAGGACGGCGCCCAGCCGCCTGCCGCCGCACCCTCGACCTCGTCTTCCTCCATCTTTCCCCTACAATTTCCGCCCTAGAACCGGCAAAACCCTAGCTCCTAACAGGTTGTAGTGGTAGTAAGATCTAATGGTAACGTAACTCGATAGAAATATTTATTTCAATAAACTCTACAGACTCTGAGGGACTTGCAACCTTTTGGTGAAGGTTAAATATAAGAATAACATGAACCTACCTATGTCAGACATAAAACTATCAGAACTAAAGGGGAAAGGCAATCACATAGAGAATTTTATGAGAAAAATGGTAAAAACTCATATATGGGGATCTGAGAGTATGATTGCATCAATTTCATCCTTGTAGTAAACAAAAAAAGGCACCAGCTGTAGCTAGATATTCAGGGAAACATATAAATATTGAAAAATTGTTAGTATACAAATTTGTAAAAGTTATAGTAGCACTAGTAGAAAAGGGGGCTTTTGTCCCGGTTGGTAAGGGCCTTTAGTCCCGGTTTTTGAACCGGGACTAAAGGGTCGTTACTAATGCCTCCCCCCTTTAGTCCCGGTTCTTACACGAACCGGGACTAAAGGCTGTCCACGTGGACGCAGACTAGAGCTCCACCTTTAGTCCCGGTTGGTAACACCAACCGGGACTAAAGGAAATTTTATGATATTTTTTTTTTGAAAATTTTTTTTGCGAATTTTTTTTTGATTTTCAAATTTCTGAATTATTTTAACCTCTAATCTCTAATCACCACCCCTCATCACTGCTCAATTTATCCTCTAATCTCTAATCACCCCTCATCATTCCAAATCATCTAACTTCCCGGACAGTCACCCATCCTCTCACTACTCCAGCCTGAGCACGCTTAACTTCCGGGTTCTATTCTCCCTCGTTTCCAAGTCTGCACATGTTGTTTTCCTAACAATAGTAAGATGTCAATCCTATTAACCCTCAGGAATTTAGCTTGAGCATGAAGTGACACATTTCACTGTTTGAGTTTGAAACTATTGTTTTAAAAACAATAATTATTTAGTAACAATAATATTTCTGGAATAATTAATTTGACCATTGTTTGACCACAGTTTGACCAGATTTGACCAAAATTCAAAACAACTGAAATAATTATTTAGTAACACTAATATTCTAGAATAATTAGTTTGACCATTGTTTGACCACAATTTGAAATTTTTTGAATTTTTTGCCTCTCCAGATCTTAAAAGCCCCGTATCTTTTTTTCTGTTAGGTTTTTGAGGATTTTGAAAATGTTTAACGGGGTTCCCCCAGTTAAATTCGGATGTAACTTTTCGAGTAGATGATTTTTCATATAAAAAACTTTTTCATCCGAGTTTGTATGCAAAAGTTATGCCCATTTTAAGAAATTCCAGAGAGATTTTGCAAATAAAGTCGAAATTCATATTTGTTAATTTTCCCAACAACTAGACCACATATCACATGGGAAACTTATTTTATTTTATTTTTTTGACACTGCCATCATTTTCTTTTGTTTTTTCTAAAACTGAAAAGGCGGACCGGGGGGGTAGAGTTTGAAAATGAGACCTTTAGTACCGGTTCGTGCCATGAACTGGTACTAATGCCTCAAAGCACCAACCGGTACTAATGGGCATCGCACCCTTTAGTCCCGGTTCGCGGCACCAACCGGGACTAAAGGGCCCAGGTGAACCGGGACTAATGCCTTAGCCGCACGAACCGGGACCAGCGCTCACATTAGTCCCGGTTCGTGACTGAGCCGGGACTAATGTGAGAACTGCCCTGTGACCAAAGCCCTGTTTTCTACTAGTGTACTCTGCTATGGTTATTTGTGGAACTAAGGAATTATAATTCTTTGTTATTTCCTAATTGGATTTTTTTATTACTTCAAAAAAGCAGGATGTTTTTTGTGTAGTCAGCTTTTTGATATGTCTATCCCCCCAAAAAAGAGCTCTTCAATCTGTAACTACTTTTCAAAAGCACAGTCCATGCATATATGTACTAATTTAGTTTAACTGGCATAATGTACACCCTAATCAATCTACTTGACACACTATTATAAATTATGAAAAGACATAAAGTACTTTCTATTGTTTATTTCCGAAACTGAAAGTACCTTCCTATATCTCTATAAGTAGCAGCTATGACATCAGAATGTCGGACCTGTTTGAAAAGAATCAAGCATGTTGTTTGAAACGGGCTTGGCAAATATGGACATCATAGTCATGTTACGACTGTATGAAAAAATCATCGAAATGTTTTATTTTTCACTTGGACATCATCAGAATAGTCCTTTTCACATTCATCATAGGAACAATTTGTTTTTCACTTGGACATCATCAGAATAGTCCTTTTCACATTCATCATAGGAACAATGTAAATAAACTTGTACACTCAAGTGATCTGTATAGCTAGCTTATTGCACCAGAAACTCTGCCGCAACCGAGCACAACAAAGAGAAACGTACAGTAACCGACTCTGACACATCATCCGAGAAGTTAGTATGGCCGCGTGTAATAAAGAATCCTAACTGAGAACCAAAAGTATTGTTAAAACCAAAACTTGCAATAAATAATTGATCTCTCGAAGATTTTTATTTGCGTACAACCTGCAAGCTGCTCCGCCACTCAAGTACCTTCACATGTAGAGATTACTGTATTAGACATGATTCTGACTAATTTGTGAACTTAAGTTAAATGTCAAATGAAAAGAAAATATTTACATTATAGTCATCATACCTTTCCCTAATGCTGCATGGCAGAATAAGAATATATAGCATGCATGCAGATAACTGGAGAATTAGCATGTATTTAGAAGAAAGGATATGCAACACGTAAACCATCTGCATAGGAAACATTACATAAATCTATTAGATAACATGGCGTGACATAGAAAAATACCTATAAACTGAGCCTTCAATAAGAATCAACAACGTCCATTGAGCTGAACTGGTTTGCCCATGTTTTAATTACTGTTCTAGCGAACAAAGCCCTATTATGGGGATTCTATGGTACGGTGCTCCTACAGGTGATGGAGACCACCGCAGCTGGCTTTCATTCGTCTCCTACACCCCTTAGTCAGGCTGCTCATAGATAGACATCTAATAGTACAAATTTTTCTTGACCAAAGAATGCAATTAAGCCAACCAATTGGGGGTTTTGTAATGAACTTGCCCAGCTAAAGAACCGAAAAAAAAATGATTTTTCAGGGTAATGGGTTCACTTGCCTATGGAGTCTGGGGCAGGGCGCAGCCCGCAGGAGTTACGTGCTTCAGACTTAGAACGGTTTAGAGCAGATGAACTGCTGCAGCACCAGGCCCCCATATTTCCTCGGGTCAGCAGCATCACCAAAGACCGCAGTCACCTGATCAGCACTGCAGTCAGTATACCTGCTCCAGTGCAAAGATTTGCTTTAAGTTATTAAGATATGTGTAGATATACTTCATATTGGTGTGGTGGAATGCTAACAACATAAAAACTCATGTTAATTATCATTTAGAGCTGGAAGATAAAGGATTAAAGGTAGAAAAAAAGAAGAAGAAAGGCACAACCTGAAATTTGTTTGTGCTATCCTTAGACATCCAGGATGCAATTGATATGTACTCCCTCCGTCCCGAAATACTTGTCGGAGAAATGAATAAAATTAGATATATCTATAATTAAAATACGTCTAGATTCATCCATTTTTCCGACAAGTATTTCCGGACGGAGGGAGTATTTGGCTTCAAACCGTACCTCGTACAACTAAATCACATGCAGTGTCTTGATTCAAAGTAGAGCAAGTATTCATGGAAGCTAACATGTAATTAGTGACGTGATGTAAAGCAAAGATCAATGTCAAAAGTTTACAGATGCAATTTTGATACACCGTACATGAAGAACTTAGTTCCACATTAGTAACAAACAGAGTATGTACTCAAAAAGATTGCATGGAAAGGTTACACCAAAGTACATCATGGTGCTTGCTATTCTACCATAACTTTATATGCTTAAAAAAATTCTGTCGGAAAACTCTTCTACAGGAATTCATGTCTTGGCAAAGTTGAAAATTCATCAAACACTTCAAGGGCACTTTCAAGTAGAAAGACATAAGTTGGACTCAAACTGGTAGAGGAAAGCACGTGAGGAGATAAAAGACATTGTTGGTAGAGGAAGGAGGAAAGTACTGCAACACCAAGTCGATCTTGCCATCTTCGATGAAGCTGCCCATGTCCGGCTGCCTGCAGGACTTGTGTGTGGTGTGTATCACCGTGTACCTCGTCCTCTGGCTGCATGATTCATCTCATCTTCCTCTGCCGCCTTGATGTATCGGTGCTGCCGGAGCGCATCTTCTTCCTCTTCTTAACCGATCTCCACTTTGTCTAGGAAGTGGCGGCTCTGCGCTGCCAGAAGAAATTTACCATGGTGAGAACACGAAAGAACGCTGCCATGAGGAATTCAGGGCGGCCAGATGCACGATAGATCGGTCTCACGTGATTACGCAGCAGCCACATGATGGGAAGAACGATGCTGGAGAGGAGGCGTCGGAGGGAGATAGGCACGGTCATCTTTTAGATGAGCCAGCCATGTATGAGTATGAGGCGGCCATGATTGAATTCTTTTATCTTTTAGATGAGGTGCACGTAATTAAGAAGATCAGGGAAAGGGTTGCCTTTTATTTTTTTTTAAGTAGAAGATCGGGGGAAGGTTGGTGCTCCAGGCTGAGAGTTCTGTTAGTGGTTGGCCTTATAAAATATTAGTCGTTTCTCTATCTCTAGATTATAAATGTGTGAGCCTCTTGGAATCGTGATTATAAACTTTAGTTGTTTCTCTATCTCTAGATTATAAACGTGGGAGCCTGAAATCCCTTCTCCTTAATATTAATTTTTTTCAATAATTTTTTTCCTCTGTTGTGAAAAATTGGATGATGTACACCGTAATAATTTTGGGCCCACCAAATAAACAACTCATAAATTCTAATTAATGTGGTAATTTTTTGGGAGTCTGTAATTAATACAGAAGAAGATATAGATAGATATAGATAGATAGATATAGATAGATGCTCTAAGCGAAGAATTGTTGCGGTTAAATCGAGAGGAGTGTTGACTCCACGTGGCGCAATCTCCACGAGTAACCGACGGCTCTGGCTCTGGTCGCGCGCGCCCTCCCTGCAGCATCTGCATTTGCGAAAAAACAAAATACCCAAAGAGGATAACATGCAAAAACCAAAGCCTCGCAAGAACCTCTCCTTCCCCCTCCCCTTCCCATGGAGCTCGCCCTCCCTCCCTTCCCCTCTCTCCTCCCCAAATCCCACCACCTCCAGCCCCATCCGCCCTCCCGGCCTCGCCATGGCCGCCTCCAAGAACCGGCCATGGCGCTGGCCCAAGCTCCGCCGCCCTGGCTGGCGCTCTCGCTCGACGAGGCGAGAAGCGCCCATGTCCCTCACCACGCGCGGCCCGTCCAAGAGACAAGAGCTCGCCCGCCCGCCTCCTTCGCGCGCGGGGAGCCCCGGTTCGTCTCGGAGACCAAGCTCATCACGTTCCACTCCTCCGCGGGGCGCCTGGGCGCCGCCCGCGAGGTGTTCGACGGAATGGGCCACAGGGACCTGCTCGCCTGGTCGGCCATGATCGGCGCGTACGCCACCAGGGGCATCTTCCACGAGGTGCTCGCGCTCGCGGTGAGCATGATCGGGGAAGGCGTGCTCCCCGACAGGTTCTTGATCACTCGGATTTTGCAGGCGTGTGCCTACGCCGAGGACCAGAGGCTCGGGAGCGTGCTGCACTCCATGGCTATCCGGAGAGGGTTTATGGGCAGGGTGAAGGATGTGCCTGTGGGGAACTCGGTGCTGGTGATGTATGTCAAATGTGGAGAGCTGGGGCGCGCGCGTGCGGTGTTTGACAAGATGAGGCGCCGGGACCTGGGCACGTGGAACTCGATGATCTTTGGGTGCTGCAGGTCTTGCCAGTGGGAGGAAGCGCGGAGGCTTCTTGATGAGATGAGGCGGGAAGGGACAGAGCCAGGGGTTGTCACATGGAACACATTGATTTCGAGCTATGCCAGGTCTGGGGATCTTGATGTGGCCGTGGACCTGCTGGGACAGATGGAAGAGTGTGGAGTAGAGCCAGATGTTGTCACGTGGACAAGCCTTGTGTCAGGTTTCGTTCATAGCGATAGAGGGGATGAGGCACTTCAGTGTTTTATCCGGATGCGTGTGGCTGGAGTGGAACCAAATGGCATGACAATTGCATGTGCCATCTCAGCTTGTGCGAGTTTGAAGTTATTGAGACAGGGAAGCCAGCTCCATTGCCATGCGATTAAGATTGGGACTGTAAACAACGTCTTGTCAGGGAACTCCTTGGTTGACATGTATGCTAAATGTGGCGAAATAGTCGCAGCATATAGAATATTTAATGAGATACCCGAGAAGGACATCTTCTCCTGGAATTCAATGGTTGCAGGGTATGCGCAAGCGGGATACTGTGGCAAGGCGTACGAACTCTTCTGCAAGATGGAAAGTTATGGTATCCAGCGCAATGTGATAACCTGGAATACAATGATATCAGGGTACATACGGAATGGGGATGACGAGAGAGCTTTTGAACTATTCCAGACCATGGAAAGTTATGGAGTGAAAAAGGACACAGCTTCCTGGAACATACTCATTGCTGGTTCAGTGCATAATGGATATTTTGATAGAGCCCTAAGAATATTTCGGCAGATGCAATCAGTTCTGATAAAGCCCGACTACATTACAATCCTAAGTATCATCCCAGCGTTCGCAAATCTGGTGGCAGCGTGGAAAGTACGGGAGATCCATGCCTGTATTTTTCACCACAACTTAGAAATGGATGGGAAAATCGCAAATGCGCTTATTAATGCCTATTCAAAATCTGGTGATCTTGCTGGTGCTTGTGCTGTTTTTGATAGGCACTCATCAAGGAACACTATTTCATGGAATTGCATCATTGTTGCACATTTGCTGCATGGGTCTCCAACTAAAGTGGTGGATTACTTCTTTAAAATGAAGCAACAAGGTGTACTGCCAGATCATACAACTTTGACAGCTGTTATCAGGGCCTACGGTATGGAGGGGATGGTATCTGAAGGGAGAGAAATATTTCTCAATATGGACAAAGACTATAATGTAACTCCAGATTTAGATCATTATGCAGCAATGGTAGACCTTCTTGGACGGTCTGGGAGACTGCAAGAGGCATATGCAATTATTGATGAAATGCCACTCGCACCCAATTTAACACTGTGGGAGTCATTACTAACCTCAGCAAGAATGCATGGAAATGTAAGGCTGGCACTACTGGCGGCTACAGAGATGTCCATGATTGAACCCAATGATCCTAGAATCCAAGTAGTGGTTTCTAGTCTGCAGGATCTTGCTGGACAATCTTTTGATGTGCCAAAGGTGACAGTACACAGCAAGGAAAGAATGTTGGGTGGGGTTGAGAGTTGTTCAACAGAAATCAGAAATATGGTATATTTGTTCTCAACTGGTGATAAGGTTGCCTCGGAGCATGAAGCAGCTGAATTAAAATTGATGATGATTGAGATGGGACCCTCTATGCTTAGCGCTGGTAATGGAACTCTAGAAGTGGAAGAAGAGAAGGAAGAACTTGCGGGAATCCATTGTGAGAAATTAGCAATTATTGTTGGGATTTTTAATTCCCCTCACTTCAGAAGCATACGGATAATCAAAACTGCAAGGATGTGTAACCATTGTCACACCTTCGCTAAGTTAGTTTCGGAGAAGTATGGGCGTCAGATACTGATCAAGGATCCTAAGTATTTGCACAAGTTTGAGAATGGTAATTGCTCTTGTGAAGATTATTGGTAAACTCAACGGGTATAAGTCAGCTGGGCAAATGAGGCTGCCAGGTGGCTAGACTGAAATGTTCCAGATATAGGAATACAGCCAGCTAACTGTATGAACAGTGTTGTTCATCATATTTTTACATCACATACCTCAGCAAGAGGTTGCATTGTATTTGAATTTTATTGACGCTGAATATGGCCTCAACATTAGTATAAAGGTAAGAGGTTGTTGCAGCCTTGTTTTTTTCACAAATTCTTCAGCGCTTGTTCTGACACAGTCCACCATTCTTGTATAGTTGACACTTGGCACTTGGGGGTTAGCCTTTCCAGGAATTCTATCTCCGGATAAAACATTATTGCTCTGGTATCATTAAAACAAAGCCATTCAGATGATACATGCTCCCAGCATTAGTGAATTCATTGTAAACGAATTGGTAGCACAGATCACTGCAAGTGGCACAACATGCAAGATTATGCTTATAATTCAACCACGTATTGAATGGTTGCATGCCTCTATGCATATGATTAATGGGATTCGTCGATGATCTCCAGTAAGTTAATTCTACCAAGCACCATTTTCGTTTCAATATATAGGACAAATTTCTTCTTCAGTCTTATTTGAATGTATAAGGCGTGCATCAGTTTTAATAATCCTCTCATTTGCTCTCAATATTTTCTCACTTAAACGTATAAGAAACTAATAGAAGGATAATATCCTTGATTCTGATGTACCTAATCAATATATGCCTTATAGAAGGGAAAAGAGAGAGTACACATCATATGCTATTATTATAATTAGGTCATTGGATGGAAATACCCAGTGGGTCTCAGGTGCCAACGGACCTGAACTTTCACTTAGTTATCTGCTTACGCATTTAGGGGGATAGGATGTCAGAAAGGAAGCTTGGAAAGTGGGCCTCTATATTTTCAGAATCATGTGAATCTATGTATCTCATGAGTAAATCTAATTGAGATTTATTGAATCTTTGGATGGTTTCCATCACATGCATAAGTGGTATTTGGCTTCCATTTGGAAGTTACATTAAGTTTGAAATCTCAGGGAACAACTTGTCATGTTTAAAATTAATGCTAGCTATTTTGATATTTTTTTCTATGGCAATACCAGATATGCTCTTCCAGTTAAGGAAAAATACCAGACATGTTCCTATCTGATTCTCCCATTTCTATGTGAATACTAATTTCATATTATTATTTGCAGGCTCAGAAGCAATATGACCTTGAATAATGATTGGCCTCACTAGAGAAGCTTTCATTAAGCACTAGGGCACTGCTGCTGCAAATGGAAACAATGTACAAAGTTTTTTGCCATACCATAAACCTTACTGATACTGAATTAGTAAGGTACTGCAGCTATTGGCTATATTTGTTGGTCTATCAAATATAGAATCTATACCTGGTGCTGCCCCTCATTTCCCCCTCTTTTGATCACCCAATTCAGCAGAAATTCTTTATGGTGTATCCTGCCAAACTGACCTAATAAATTCAAGGTAACGACTGTACTTACATATGTTGCAGCGTTTGTAAATTCAAGAAAAGAGAAACATGCACCTACTGATACGAGAATTATAATTGAGAGTTATTTGTAAATTCTTGCAGAATCTGTGTTCCATTGAATCATCTCAGGTGCTTATTCATGTCGCTTTGTTTTCAAGCTATGCTGTACAACCCTTTGTGTTGTATTAATGATCAGAGAGCTAACTTGGTCTCAAGCTCAGAGCAATGTCCTTGTTTAGAAGAAATGAGTATCACCATCTCTTTCACATGGCGCCTTCCTTTTTCCATTTTGCTTTCTCAATTGTCAATTTAGTGAACCGAAGGGTAAGCAGGAGAATTATTCAATTCGACTTTGCATTTCACCGAAGTGGTACTTTTGTGTGTGCGGTTGGGAGAGTCTGTCAGGAACCATGTCTGAGTATCAATCACAAATAAGACAATTTTTCAGATCTGTACGGGTGCCCCTCCTCTTTAGGTTTACACAAAAATTGCACACATGTACTGTATGAAACTTCATGTATAATGGACGTGAAGTTTCTGAACATGAGCACATATGTGCCCTTTATCTGGGCGGTTGAATAGAGCATCAGGATGTGCTGCATTTAATTCTGGGCGAGATATGGGTCCGCTCATAATGATGGAGATGTTCATATACGTACGCCGTGACTTCTGGGCTGTGGGTCAGGATTGTAACAGATGGACGATCACTGTGGATGGTTGGAAGCAGGGCTGTGGCTCATGACGTCATGTCCCTTCCCGATCCGTGGATCAGGAAACATGCTTTCCAGCTACAGGGACAGAACCATAGTAAATGTGGGTGGCTGGGTGGTGTTGTCTCCTACCTCAGGCGGCTGGATTTTTCCATTAGCGAGAGCGGTCGTCTCGGTGGCGCACCTTCAGTGGGAACAAGACTGCCGCTGCCGGTGAAGATGAAGTTCTTGATGCAGCCGATTAGAAGGTGCGAATCTGAACCATTGGTATGTACTGCCATTTGAGTTGTGTTTCCGTTGAGTAAGATTGATCTTCCATTACCTCATGTCACTAAACAGATTCACCTTGCTAGAGGAGGTTAACGATAGCGACATCCTGATGAAGCCGCTGCATTACCAAGTCGCCCCACCGGTTGTTGAGCAGCAGCTCGCGTGGATGCAGGCAGTGAGTGTCAACGGCCAGATCTGCGACACAGGCGGCGGCAGATGCTGAAAGGGAAGGCTCGCCGCAGGCATCCGGGCAGTTGATTGGCCAGATGAACACTAAAGCTCCTGGATGGGCCTGAAGGTATGTCAGAATTCAGGCGTACAGTCTGAATTTCATCATAAAACTCTGAAAGTAAAGAGTCCTGGAACTTGTCACCAATTACTAAGCTGGTGCACAGATTAGTCATGTAGGTAGTGTGACATTTTAGTCCAGTAGTGCATCTGCGCAAAAAATCAATGATTTTGGTAGTGTGACAGATCAGTGTGCTGTGCTGTTTACTGACAAATTAGCAAATTAGTTGTGTGCTCTTTATCATGGAGGCAGTGTGCTTTTGAAGTTTTAACTGACAAATTAGCAAATTAGCTGTGCTCTTTATCATGCAGGTAGTGTGCTTTTTACTGATTAATTAGCAATAGCAAATTGTGCACAGATTAGTCATGGAGGTAGTGGGCCATTATAGTCCAGTACTATGTCAGCACGAAAAATCAAATGATTTTGTCACTACCTTATATATTGCAAAACTGTAGCAAATTAGTTGTGATAATAATTTCTGGCCTGAAAACACTGCGGCCGGTTTGTCATCGTACTTAATAACCAGTGTAGGAATTTGAATGCCCACGTTGCCTTAGAAATAACTGCTGCTGCCGGTGATGGAGTTCCTAATGCAGCCGATCAGAAGGTAATAAGCACCTATGAATCTGGATCAGCGGAAACTGGTGGGGGAAAGCTCTGTCTTTATTTGCTTCGCGGTTTTGTTCTTGTGTTTACCAGGTTCCCTTTGGTCGACGATTTGGACAAAAGTCAACCGTCCATGCATCTGCCGGCTATCGGGATAGCGGTGTCTTTCCGGCTCAGGGCAGCAGAAGAACTGCTGATGGAATTCGTGAGCGCAGATGCGGCAATTTGTGAGGAACAGGCAGGCGTGGATGGAAGACGGGAGAGCTTGCCCCAGTTATCTGAGCCCACAACGCAAGCATTGGGCTGGTAAAATAGGTGCGTTCCAAAAACTATTTGTGTCTTGCATTTTGGAAATTGCTGGATCGGAAGTAATCTAGGCTGGGTGGATGTGTGAGAGTACTCTTGGATTTGCTAGCCGGTAGAAGTGCTATGTCGCTGATAGTGCACTGCTATTAATCTCTGCACCTATAGAACTTCAGGAAATGTACATACTGATTCAGGGATGCTGATATTATGATTTACTAGGAAAACACTTGCACCTACCCACACGTCAATAGATGTATTGATTTTCGCTCTGGGAATAGACATAGGTAAGGCATATAGTGTGTAGAGAAGTTAGGCACAGACTGCCTTAAAAGCTAAAACACGTGGAAATTTGTGATCGGTAGCGAATAAACTTGGCATGCGATGACCCGATCTACACTAGCAAATTAAAAAACCAAAAATTATGAAAAGAAAAATGAAACAACAACCAGAAAAATAAATAAACAACAAGGTAAAAACCAAGAAAAGAAACCAGCAATAACCAGAAAAAGGAAATGGGCAGGGCAGCCAGACCACGTCAGGCGCTCATAGGTAAGTGCTCACTAGAGGCGATATATATAGTTTATGGGAAATGTTTGCTTTAAACCGGTTGATTTTCTGGCTCTGTAAGCCGCCTCGTACGCGCGCCACGTGCCCCACTCAGCCACCGCTTCCATCCCCACCTTATCCCCTCGGACGCTCTCTCCTCCGCTCATTCCACTTCTCATCTTCTTCCTTCTTTTTCCCCCTTTTCTCGTTCAATGGCAGAGGAGAGGCAACAGGAGCAGCCTGATTCATCCTCACCCCGCCGGGGCTGCAGTAGAGCGCGAGCGAGGATTGTCGAAGGTCTGCCGTGGCTGCGTTGAAGCGCCACCGGAGCTGCATCGCAGCTTCCGCCGTCATCGCCGCGCCTTATGTCGTAGCGCCCGCCATGGCCGCCGCAAGGGAGCGAGGTTGTTGAAGCTCCGCCGCGGTTGCATTGAAGTTCCAGCGGAGCTGCATCGCAGCTCCCGCCACCGCCGGCCGGGTTGCAATGGAGCGTGCCAGGGGGCTGCAACGGACCACGCCAGCTGCAATGGAGCTCCGCCGCGGCTGCAGTGGAGCACGGCCGGGGATGCAATGGAGCTCCGCCGCGGCTGCAGTGGAGCGCAGCCGGGGATGCAATGGAGCTTCGTTGGAACGCCGCGCGCCGGTGGCTGCAATGGAGCTCCGCGTTGGCTGCAATGGAGCTTCGTCGGAACGCCGCGCGCCGGTGGCTGCAATGAAGCTCCGCCGCGGCTGCAATGGAGCACGGCGGGGGCGGCAATGGAGCTTCGCCGGGACGCCGGCGGTGCTGCGTCGGAGCTTTTTTTCGTGCCGCGGTGCTGCGATGGATCTGCAGTGGAGCTTCCCCGGTGGTCGTCGGCGTTGCGTTGAGCTCGGTTGTACAACGCCTAATCCAACGGCTCGCAAGGCGGTTTAGAATTCGTTGGAATCATCCGACCTACGCCTAGCACCGGCCATAGTTTATTCTCACGTTTCTGCCATAACAATTGTGCTAGTTTAATAATGTTCAACTAGATCTACATAGAAAAATAATAGGCGACGTTAAAACGTACAGTAGCAAATTTGTTCGTCATGTTGCCGCTGTCTTTTAGTTTTCGCCATCTTCCCACTCAATCCCAGCATCGCCATCCTCCCACTCAATCCCAGCTTCTTCCTCCACGTCTTCATCGTCCTCGTGTTTGATATTTGTGCCCAGCTGTTGTTCGTCCTCGTGTTTGATATTTGTGCCCAGCTGCTGTTCGTCCTCGTGTTTGACATTCGCGCCCAGCTGCTGTTGCTTCAGAAGGGCTTCATAATAAGCCTTGGCGTATTCCTGTTCCAGCAGTATACGCTGCTTTTCTTCTTCTTCATTCGAGTTCATCTTTTTATCATCCTCGCCTTCCGACTTTCCTTCCGATCTTGCTTTCCCACCGGTCTGATCCATGCCTAGTTTTACCATCCATGGAGGAAAGACCTTCGGTGCTGAATCACTGACCGTGCCAGACTGATCTGCACCGTGCAATAATACTCCAAGTTCAACCTCCGGGTCCCGGTGACATGGAGCTGCAGCTGCTGCAGCGACATTATTTTCCTTCTGCCATGACCGCAGGCTCATGAACTCTGGAGCAGGCAGGCCCTCCACCCTCTGGATCTGCGCCTGCAACGGCTCCAGCTGCTCCTCCATCCTCCGCTGCATGTCCTGCAGCTTCTCAAGCCGCCTACGCTTCCGTGCGCGGCTGCCATCATCGCCGCCGTCCCCGGCCTCGTCGGTCGCGATCGTGGCAGCCTTCTCCACGACCAGCTCGCCGCTGCAGTGCTCGCAGCGGAAGCTCTGGCAGTCCTCGGCGAGGAGCCGGAGGGCGTCGAGCGCCGAGTACCTCCTCCCGCAGTCAGGGCACAGGTAGTGCTGGATCGTGGCCCTGCTGTCCGCCGTCAGCTCGTCCCTGATCTTCTTCCTCATGCGGTGCATCCGGTACCTGACGGCGTCGCAGGCCTGCGCGTAGTCCAGGCAGCAGTAGGACTTCACATGCAGCTTCACCTTCTCCTTCTCGTCGCCCTCCTCGGCGACACCGGCGGCTGGCTTGGCCGGTGCCGGCTCCTTCCGGTGGTCCCTCGACACTATCTTGTCCTCCTCGAGGTAGCGGAGCACGCGGCGGAGCGGCTTGGGCTGCAGCCTTAGAGACGCGGCGAGGTCGTCCTCGCGGACCCACTGCCCGTCCCGTCTGGTGAGGGCGTCGAGGACGACGACGGCCGTGCCCTGCGCGTGCTGCTGGCCGCCGGCGGCGGGGAGATCGTCGTAGAACGCACGCGCGGCTAGCCTCACCAGCCGGTTGAAGGGGACTACAGAGGTCGTCATCTCGGCGGCGGCGGCAGGAAGTCTGGCGGTAGATCGATCGTTTTAGGTGAAAGCTGGGGCTGGGGAGATTATTTATGGATGCGGCCGGGCGCCCGGGTCTGTTGGATTTGTTATTTTTTGTTGGAACGAGGTCGGTTGGATAGGGATCCGGTTTGGAAACGGTGTGGACTCCGAGTCCGGGTGCAAACCGGCTGCTAGCTGTGCGTACCGGTTTGGAAACGGCGTGGACTCAGAGTCTTACGGAGTATTCCCTCCGTCCAAAAAAATTGTCTCTCAAATTGGTATATCTAACACTAACAAGCTTGGAAGAAGTTTTTTCAGACGGTAATTACAGCAGGCGATTGCAACGGTCGACAGGAATGTCTCGGAGGAGGATCAGTTTACTTGGCCTTGCGACACTTCAGACACTTACACCATGAAGTCCACCTAAAGTCGGCTGTGTCAGGGCTTGACACGTTCTGCCACAGCCAAACGCATCTGGCGTAGCTAGGCGCCCCTCAAGTGCAAAATTTTCGCTTGGCTGGCTTCGCAAAACCGGCTATGGACGTCCGATCGGAGGGCGCGGCACGGGCTGCAGGACGCTCCTTTGGCATGCTACACGTGTTGCCAAGAGGAGGATAACGTGGATCGCATCTTGGCATAATGTGTCTTTGCGAGGCAAGTGTGGCACGGATGTTTTGAGTATTTGCAAGTCAACATACACATCCCGAGCCATGGTGATTCCTTCATGGAGTGGTGGGGAAGGGTTCGGGATACTTTACAGGGTTGGACAAGAGAGGTTTCGACTCCTTTGTCATTGTGACAGCTTGGTAGCTATGAAAGCAAAGGAATGCGAGGGTTTTCAATCGGGTAGACCAAATCAGAGCACCGGCTAATCTAGTGCATCAAATCTTTGAGATCAAGTTATGGAAACTGTTTTTTTTCCTCAGTTGGAGTTGGTGTAACCGTGACGATATTCACATCCGTTACGTCTCTTGTAAAATTTATTTCTTTCTTCTATAAAAACACGGTACACCTTTGGCGCTCGAAAAAAAATCTGGTACGCTGAGCCGAGAGCTGCCCCGTCTGGCGAGCGCGTCGAGCACATTGCATGCATGCATACGTCAACGTAGGATCAATGTATCGCCGGCCGATTAATGCGCGCGTCAACCAGAAAATATGCGTCGTGTCAGGTAGCATGCGCAGACGCGCAAAACTCATACGGAGGCAACGCATGATCCAACGATTTTTTTACCAGCACATGAGGCGGCGGCTAGGAAGAGCGTGTGCGTGACCAGCGCAGGAGGCTTCATCGCCTCGTGGCTCATCAAGCTCCTCCTCTCCAAGGGCCACTGAATGGTCCGCGGCACCGTGCGAGATCCCGGTAAGGACCCTCCTCGCTTCGATCCGTCCATCCCAGCCCCCCGAAGATCCAACCTCAGCTCATGCTCGCGCTGCTCCCACCCCACGACGCCGTCTGCGTCGAACTGAAAGCCCACGGAGGACGGGGACGAGGTCGGGGTGGAGATGTGGATCGTTTTCTTTGGGTCCCCAACTGAAGAATTTGAAGGAGTTTCTGCAGAGCACCTAAGTATACTAGTAGGAAAAGGGGCTTTTACCCCGGTTGATAAGGGCCTTTTGTCCCGGTTTTCGAACCGGGACTAAAGGGTCGTTACTAAAGCCCTAACCTTTTAGTCCCGATTCTTACATGAAGCGGGACAGAAGGTCCTCCACGTGGCCGCTGCTGCTAGCCCAGGCAGGGGGGCCTTTGGTCCCGGTTGGTGCCACCAACCGGGACCAATAGGCAGGGCCTTTTGTCCCGGTTGGTGTCACCAACCGGGACCAATAGGCATCCACGCGTCAGCATTTCAAGGGCTGGGGTTTTTGTTTTTTTTTTGAGGGGGGGGGGGTTGGGGGGTTAATTTAGGTGTTTCATATATTGTGTTAGCTAGCTAATTAATAGAGAGAAGTGTCCTCTTTTATCTCCGTGCTTGGTCGACGCTACGTACTATATACGTATAGAGAGGACTAGACACGCTAACTAGTAAGGAAATGAAGGAAACAGAAGATCGTCATGAACATATGCATACAGAGAGAAGTGATATCGACCACCTCTCCTTCTCCAGGAGATTGGTCGAACAACAAGTTCTCGTATATCTATCCGACACTACTGGGTACATATATACAATAATTATCTCTTACAATATAATCTCCTAATTAAATTGTAAGAACACAGGGTCCACATAGTATTCTCCGTTTTCAGCGATCACGTGGTCAAAGAAGAATGCCGCCAATTCCTCTTGAATTGCTCGCATATGATCTGGTGCTAGGAGTTCATCCCGCATCCGAAAGATCTAATTTGAAGAAGGGGGTTAATACATATATATATGAATAAATGAAACTCGACACAAATGATGGTAATAAAATAAAATTGTGAATATTATTGCTTACGCACTTCATATTGTTCGTCAGAGCAGCCCCGCTCACAGGTCGTGTGGCGGATAGACTCGCAAACGTAGTATCCACAGAAATCATTCCCTTATTCCTGCCACAACCACTTTACAAGAAATAGAGGTCAATCTAACTGATAAGCAAGCATGCTAAATGGTATTGATGAAACTAGCGCTTGAATCACTAGGAGATGTGCGGAACATGCTACTATAGTACTTACTTTCGGGTGTCTAAATTGCAGCTTCTTCGGCAGTCCCGGAGCTTTTGTGGTGAATTTTCTCCAAACCCTGCCAGACAAAGAAAACAATTACTTGATATCAGGAAATGAACAAAGTTGCTGATATGGTGGATAATGATCGATTTAACTTACTGCTCGAGCATTTGAGTCATGTCCGCATAGTCCTGGGGATCTTTTCGTCTCGAGTCTAAGACGGTTACTACTCCCTGCTTAAGCTTAATCTCTAGGAGAATATAGTGGAAGCTGCGCATGCATGCATAAGTCATCAATTACAATACCATAACCTGGACTAATAAGGGAAACCGAATATGCACAAGACAGTAACACTCACTTAAAGTTGTAAGGAAAGAGTATTATATCTTTGTTTTGATTTAATACCAACGATCGTAGCAAGTTGGCCTCGGCTTCTTTGGCATGTTTTTCAACCGTATATGCATCTATGAGATTTGTGTTAATGAACCCAATATCACCGATTTGTCTTTTCTTCAATTCGGCGATCTTCAATCTGCATAATATAGTGAGGATAATTATAAATACATGCAATGAAAGAGCTGACCTATATAGAGAGACTTAATGACAGAAATAGTACTACTTACAGACAGTAGCAAGTGATCGTTGATTTATCGAGGGCCTTTTGATTGAAAAACTGGAAGAACTCCTCAAATGGAACATTCAGCAGTTCAATTCCAACGAGGTCATGCTCCGGTTTAACTCTCAGCGTCAAAGTATTCATCCCATCAGACTCTCTGCAGGTTTTCATGTACCAATCATGTAATCTTCGCATCATCGTTGTTAGAGATTTTTCATCTTTGACGAGAGGCTTCCCGTAATGGTATTTGTGTTCGTCACCTCCATGATTTCATAATGTACATCGTCGGGCAGGTAATCTCCAAGATTGCTATAACCGGCCACCATCCTTGGATCATTAGCGACGATGTCTTTAGACACCTTGAGCGGGGGGCACGATTGGTTCGCTTGTTCGCCGAGCTGGGCAATTTTTTTCCCAGCTCGTCGTTCTTTTAACCTTTGATCACTGACAGTACTTCCCGACCGCTCCGCTTCGACAGATGTCTTTGCAATAATGCGCTCATAGTTGCCTTTCGGCGGAGACTTTGGTGGTTTTGTCAGGGCAGCCAGAGTGCGCTTCGCTTTCACCGGATCTACCTTCTCCTCCGGAGGTGGATGTTTCTTTGCTTTCACCCCTTCAAAGAAGTTCGTCACTTCGGCTCGCACGATCTTCGTGGTTTCCTCCTCGGTCCTCTCGTATGGTAACTTCTCTGGAGTCTTCAGTGAAGGACCGAATCTGTATTGCCTCCCGCCTTTGGCTGTACTGCTAGATGCCGGCAGAGCAGACGGAGCGGCTGCGGTTGTCTTCTTTCCTTGCTTACGAGGCGGAGGAGAAGGACTACGACGCGCCGGAGCAGCCGGAGCGGCGGCGGGTCTCTTCCGCCCTTGCTGACGAGGCGGAGAAGGAGGAGGCTGGCTGCTCTGGCACGCCGGCGCGGGCGGAGAAGGAGGCGGAGTGCCGCCACGCGCCGGAGAAGGAGGCTGAGTGCCCTGATCACTCGCCGGAGGAGGAGGCGGAGGAGGAGGCGGAGTGCCGCCACGCGCCGGAGAAGGAGGCTAAGTGCCCTGATCACTCGCCGGAGGAGGAGGCGGCGGCGGAGTGCCCTTACTCGCCGAAGGCGTCCTGTTCGGAAGGTTAATGAGCTCCTTCCGCCATAGGCACGGAGTCTTCAGAGCTAAACCCAGCCGAGTCTTCCCTTCACCGGTAGGGTGGTCAAGCTGGAGGTCCTCAAATACCTCCGTTATTTCATCCACCATCACCCTAGCATATCCTTCTGGAATCGGCCGGCAGTGGTAGGTTGTGCCGGGTTCAGGAGGTAAAACAGAGCCAACAGCCGCCTTGACTTTGAAGTTCTGCCATTCCGCCATAAGGTGGCAATGTTGAGACTCCGTGATAGCATCCACGGGGTAGCTAGCAGGAGCCGTCAACACATGCTCCGGCTGAAGCAGCTCGGTGGAAGCCACGCTGCTTCTCCGCTGAGATGGCGGGGTAGCTTCGGGGGTAGTTTCGGCATGTCGATTACCGTCTCGTTCCTTTAGCGCTTGAACCCTTTCGTGCAGCTTCTGAATTTGGGTCTGCTCCATTTTTTCCTCCTCTCCTGGCTTTTGTAACCGCCTGCGTCCGGAAAACCAGCCTTCCATGGAACGGAGCCTGGCGTGCCTCGTGTCCGTCCAGGGTGCTCAGGATTCCCGAGGGCCATTGTGAGCTCGTCGTTCTCTCTGTCTGGAACAAACGTCCCTTCCTGCGCTGCATCGATATATTGCTGAATCTTCTTGACTGGTATTCTCAAAAGCTTGTTCGTCCAAACGCACCTCCCTGATACAGGGTCCAAGGTTCCGCCAGCCCCGAAGAACCAAGTCCGGCAACGGTCTGTCCAATTCATTGTCTGTGGTTCGATCCCTTTTTCAAGCAGATCATTCTCAGCCTTGGCCCACTTAGGCCGGGCTTTGAGGTAGCCACCTGACCCCGTGCGATGGTGAAGCTTCTTCTTCGCAGCATTCTTCTTGTTTGTCGCTGACATCTTCTTACTCTTTTCCGATGTCTTGTGGGCCACAAATGCGGGCTAGTGATCTCTGATCTTCTCATACCGGCCGATGAATTCTGGTGTCTCTTCTTTGTCGACAAACGTTTTCAGCTCATTCTTCCACCTCCTGAATAGGTCTGCCATCTTCTTAAGAGCATGAGACTTGATTAATTGCTCTTTAATTGGCTTCTCCAGATCCTCCTCTGGTGGTAGAGTGAAATTTGCCTTCAGCTCAGTCCAAAGATCATCTTTGTGCATATCATTGACATAAGACACCTCAGGGTCTTCCTTCTTAGGCTTATACCATTGCTGGATGCTGATCGGGATCTTGTCCCTAACTAGAACCCCGCACTGAGCAGCAAATGCATCCTTTGTCCGGATGGGTTCAATCGGTTGGCCTTTGCGCGCGATTGCTGTGATCTCAAACCTTTCATCTGAGCGGAACTTTCTCTTCGGGCCTCGTCTCTTTACCGAAGTTGTGCTCGATCCGGAGGGTTAGAAAAAGAAGAAAGACGAGTGTTAATTAATATGTGTACATACCAAAACAATGAATGCATCAATTAGCTAGTCAGCACAGGCTTAACTAATATATTTACCTGGCCGGACTCTGTTCGGTCACCAGAGCAGTCACCACGGGCTCCTTCTTGCACCAGCATTGGGTCACCGGAGCCATCATAATCATGTCTTTCCTCCTCCACTCTTCGATCACCGTAGCCTGCTTCTTCACCCTGTTCTTCCAGACCATCATTGGCGTTAAGATACGACAAGATATCACCTCCGGCTAAGATTATGTCCCCCAACACCTCTTCTGCTTGCTCGTCTCGTCCGTGCTCCATTGTTTCTGCAAATATTACAACATGGCAATTATTACATTAACATGACAGCAGGTGGATATATTAACGTAGACCTAGCTTATTCCGGGTTTGGGGTGGCCTCGGCAACGTTTCAAGGGTAGGGGCGCGGCGGGAGGGGGTAGGAGACTGACATCGTTTTTTTCTAGGGTTTGGGTGTCCTCGAGAGTTTTGGTCGAGCGAGAGGGCCGGGGGGTGCTCCCGTGGTATAAGTTATCACGGTCGAGAGGGGGTATAAATATCGACCGCCCATCATGTTGAAGTTATCTGGGAGGGAGTTATATATATCGACAACGACGACATACATACATGGGAAAATAATGTTATCGGGGAGGGGGTATATCGACCCCCCCCCACGTGTTGAAGTTATCGGGAGGGGGTTATATCGACAACGACGACATACGTACATGGGAAAATAATATTATCGGGGAGGGGGTATATCGACCCCCCCTCGTGTTGAAGTTATCGGGAGAGGGGTATATCGACAACGACAGACCCGATAAAACATAAGAAAACGAAGAAGAAATAAAAAGAGGAGAAGAAGAAAGGAATAGAGGAGAAGATCGAAGAAAAAAAAGAAGAAAAAAAAGAGGAGAAGAAGAAAGGAATAGAAGAGAAGAAGAAAAAATATATTTTTCTTCTTTTTTCCTCTTCTTATTTATTTCTCCTTTTCTTCCTCTCCTCTTCTTCTCCTTTCTTCCTCTTCTTATTTTCCTTTTTCCTCTCCTTCTTTTTCTTCTTCTTCCTTTCCTAGCTAGATATATAAAACTTTTCTAAAAATGTAACTTTTGCATATATAAAACTTTTCCATGGATCATCATTTCTCATATATATATCCATCTATAGCCACATACATATATAAATGGAAAAAAATGCTATGAACAAAAATACATATATACTTGGTAAATATTCTATGAACATCGTTTCTCATATATATCAATGCATACATCCATGGATCATCATTGCTCATATATCCATAGTCATATATAAAAAACTTTTTGTATATGAACCAAAAAACATTTTTTGACATATTTAGCACATTCTAAAAATATCATAAATTCTAAAAATGCCCAAAGCCATCTAGCATTTGATCAAACACCCTCTATATGCACTGTTCATATCTGTAAAAAAAATCAGAAAATTGGACGGCGTCTTGCTGTTGCTCCACTCCTCTCCTTCTCCTCTCCTTCTGCTCTTCAATGCGTCGGGGCCGGCGGCGACCATGGAGCAGGGGCGGCAGAGAGCAAGGGGCACTCAGGCGCAAGAGCGGCGCTCGATCGGGACCATGGGAAAGGGGGGCTCACTTCGAGGGGGGCGGCAATGGCAGGAGTCCGGCGACGAGGACGGTGGGCTCGGGGCGGCACGCGGTGACGGGGACGGCGGTCTCGGGACGGTAGGCGGCGACAGGGACGTGGAGGGGTGGGCTCGGGGAGGCACGCGGCGACGGGGACGACGAGGACGGCGGGCTCAGGGATGCCGGCGACGAGGACGGCGCGGGCTCGGGGAGGCGACGGCGTTGGCGGTGGCGTAGACGGCGAGGTGGAGCAGCCTGACGGCGGGGAGGGGGGAGGCAACTAGCGATGAAAACTGAAAATTTTCACAAGTGTTTGATATATAGTCCAAGCATTAGTCTCGGTTCGTGGCACCAACCGGGACTAATGCCCCCCTTTAGTCCCGGTTGGTGCCACCAACCGGGACCAAAGGCCTCTTTTCAGCAGCCCATAGGGCGGGAAGCGGCGGCCTTTGGTCCCGGTTGGTGGCACCAACTGGGACTAAAGGGGGGGCATTGGTCCCGGTTGGTGCCACGAACCGGGACCAAAGGGGGCATTGGTCCCGGTTCGTGCCACCAACCGGGACCAATGGCCTTGCACAGCGGCGTGGTGGTGGGAGTTTAGTCCCACCTCGCTAGCTGAGAGAGAGCCGCACCTGTTTATAAGGTGCGGTGCGCCTGAGCTGTCGAGCTCCTCTCTAAAGCAGGCTTACGGGCCTAACCTCTCTGTACATGCCTGTGGGCCTACTTGGCCTTCTGCGGGCCTGAATCCTCGCCCATGGATGGGTTTCTAGTCGTATTCAGGCCGTGGTGGCCCAGTAGGTGGCATAATTTTTATTTTTCCCTGTTTTTTGTTTTCTTTTTTGCTTTATTTATTTTGTTTTGTTTCTACTTACAACAAAAAACTTATTTATTTTATTTTATTTTGTTTCTAATTACTTATTTATTTTACTTTATGATAATTCTTTTTGCTATTAAAGTTTCTAACAAAAAGTTCTTTATGAAAATTATTTTTACTTTCAATGTTTTTGAACAGAAAATACTTCGATAATTTTAGTTGCATCAATTTTATATAATTTTAGTTTCAATAATACTAGAGGTTGCTTATAATGTTTTGAACAGAAAATACTTTGATAATTTTAGTTTCATAAATTTTATTTATGTTATTAAAGTTTATTTTATTTTGTTTCTACTTATATATTTTATTAAAGTTTATATTATTTTGTTTCTAATTACTTATTTATTTTATTTGTTATTTTTCATGCATTTACTGATTATTTTGAGCTATAAGACCCTAAAATTGAAAAGCATTTCAAATGAACTCTGAAAAGGTTGAAAGTTGGCGTGGTATCATCATTTCATCCACATAGCATGTGCAAGAAAGTTGAGAGGGTTACGGCAAAAACTAGATGCACTTCGTGTACAAAACGGACAATCTCTTTCGAAGTATCAGGATTTCATACGGAAACTCGTCTGTTACAAAGGGATTTCATTTTTTAAAACTTATTTGAACTCCTGACTTTTTGTGTGTCCAAAATGCACCATTCAAAGCCACATCTCATCATTTTCAACCCTTTCTGACTTCATTTGTTATTTTTCATGCATTTACTAATTATTTTGAGCTATAAGACCCTAAAATTGAAAAGCATTTCAAATGAACTCTTAAAAGGTTGAAAGTTAGCATGGTATCATCATTTAATCCACATAGCATGTGCAAAAAAGTTGAGAGGGTTACGGCAAAAACTAGATGCACTTCGTGTACAAAACGGACAATGGTATCATACTCGTCCGTTACAAAGTTGGCATGGTATCATCATAATAGTTGCGGGAGAAAGTCTTCACTTTTTCTTCGCTTGTGTCATTTGCTTATTGCGCCGTAACCATGGATAATCTTCATCGTTTATCAGGATGCTTGGGTCAGCCTTGACTTTGAAGGGAGGAATTTCATGAAACTTTTCATAATCTTCAGACATGTCTGTCTTGCCCTCCACTCCCACAATGTCCCTTTTTCCTGAAAGAACTATGTGGCGCTTTGGCTCATCGTATGATGTATTCGCTTCCTTATCTTTTCTTTTTCTCGGTCTGGTAGACATGTCCTTCACATAGATAACCTGTGCCACATCATTGGCTAGGACGAACGGTTCGTCAGTGTACCCAAGATTGTTCAGATCCACTGTTGTCATTTCGTACTGTGGGTCTACCTGTACCCCGCCTCCTGACAGATTGACCCATTTGCACTTAAACAAAGGGACCTTAAAATCATGTCCGTAGTCAAGTTCCCATATGTCCATTATGTAACCATAATATGTGTCCTTCCCCTCTCGGTTGCTGCATCAAAGCGGACACCGCTGTTTTGGTTGGTGCTCTTTTGATCTTGGGCGATCGTGTAAAATGCATTCCCATTTATCTCGTATCCTTTGTAAGTCAATACAGTCGAAGATGGTCCCCTGGACAACGAGTACAACTCATCACAAACAATGGTGTCACCTCTGAGACGTGTTTCCAACCAATTGCTGAAAGTCCTGATGTGTTCACATGTAATCCAGTCGTCACACCGCTCCGGGTGTTTGGAGCGCAGACTGTTCTTGTGTTCATCGACATACGGGGTCACCAAGGTAGAGTTCTGTAGAACTGTGTAGTGTGCTTGAGACCAAGAATATCCGTCCCTGCATATTATTGAGTCCCCTCCAAGCGTGCCTTTTCCAGTCAGTCTCCCCTCATACCGTGATTTAGGGAGACCTATCTTCTTAAGGCCAGGAATGAAGTCAACACAAAACCCAATGACATCCTCTGTTTGATGGCCCATGTAGATGCTTCCTTCTGGCCTAGCGCGGTTACGGACATATTTCTTTAGGACTCCCATGAACCTCTCAAAGGGGAACATATGGTGTAGAAATACGGGCCCCAGAATGACAATCTCGTCGACTAGATGAACTAGGACGTGCGTCATGATATTGAAGAAGGATGGTGGGAACACCAGCTCGAAACTGACAAGACATTGCGCCACATCACTCCTTAGCCTTGGTATGATTTCTGGATCGATCACCTTCTGAGAGATTGCATTGAGGAATGCACATAGCTTCACAATGGCTAATCGGACGTTTTCCGGTAGAAGCCCCCTCAATGCAACCAGAAGCAGTTGCGTCATAATCACGTGGCAGTCATGAGACTTTAGGTTCTGGAACTTTTTCTCTGGCATATTTATTATTCCCTTTATATTCGACGAGAAGCCAGTCAGGACCTTCATACTGAGCAGGCATTCAAAGAAGATTTCTTTCTCTTCTTTCGTAAGAGCGTAGCTGGCAGGGCCTTCATACTGCTTCGATCGCATGCCGTCTTTTTCGTGCAAACGTTGCAGGTCCTCCCGTGCCTCAGGTGTATCTTTTGTCTTCCCATACACGCCCAAGAAGCCTAGCAGGTTCACACAAAGGTTCTTCGTCACGTGCATCATGTCGATTGAAGAGCGGACCTCTAGCTCTTTCCAGTAGGGTAGGTCCCAAAATATAGATTTCTTCTTCCACATGGGTGCGTGTCCCTCAGCGTCATTCAGAACAGCTAGTCCGCCGGGACCCTTTCCAAAGATTACGTGTAAATCATTGACCATAGCAAGTACGTGATCACCAGTACGCATGGCGGGCTTCTTCCGGTGATCTGCCTCGCCTTTGAAATGCTTGCCTTTCTTTCGACATTGATGGTTGGTCGGAAGAAATCGACGATGGCCCAGATACACATTCTTCCTGCATTTGTCCAGGTATATACTTTCAGTGTCATCTAAACAGTGCGTGCATGCGTGGTATCCCTTGTTTGTCTGTCCTGAAAGGTTACTGAGAGCGGGCCAATCGTTGATGGTTACAAACAGCAACGCATGCAGGTTAAATTCCTCCTGTTTGTGGTCATCCCTCGTACGTACACCATTTCCATTCCAGAGCTGTAAAGTTCTTCAACTAATGGCCTTAGGTACACATCAATGTCGTTGCCGGGTTGCTTAGGGCCTTGGATGAGAACTGGCATCATAATGAACTTCCGCTTCATGCACATCCAAGGAGGAAGGTTATACATACATAGAGTCACGGGCCAGGTGCTGTGATTGCTGCTCTGCTCCCCGAAAGGATTAATGCCATCCGCGCTTAAACCAAACCATACGTTCCTTGGGTCAGCTGCAAACTCAGCCCAGTACTTTCTCTCGATTTTTCTCCATTGCGACCCGTCAGCGGGTGCTCTCAACTTCCTGTCTTTCTTACGGTCCTCACTGTGCCATCGCATCAACTTGGCATGCTCTTCATTTCTGAACAGACGTTTCAACCGTGGTATTATAGGAGCATACCACATCACCTTCGCAGGAACCCTCTTCCTGGGGGGCTCGCCGTCAACATCACCAGGGTCATCTCGTCTGATCTTATACCGCAATGCACCGCATACCGGGCATGCGTTCAGATCCTTGTACGCACCGTGGTAGAGGATGCAGTCATTAGGGCATGCATGTATCTTCTGCACCTCCAATCCTAGAGGGCATACGACCTTCTTTGCTGCGTATGTACTGTCGGGCAATTCGTTATCCTTTGGAAGCTTCTTCTTCAATATTTTCAATAGCTTCTCAAATCCTTTGTCAGGCACAGCATTCTCTGCCTTCCACTGCACCAATTCCAGTACGGTACCGAGCTTTGTGTTGCCATCTTCGCAATTGGGGTACAACCCTTTTTTGTGATCCTCTAATATGCGATCGAACTTCAGCTTCTCCTTTTGACTTTCGCATTGCGTCCTTCCATCGACAATGACCCGGCGGAGATCATCATCATCGGGCACTGGTTCCTCTTGATCTTCAGCAGCTTCCCCCCTTGCAGCATCATTGGGCACATCGTCTGGTTCCTCTTGATCTTCAGCAGCTTCCCCCGTTGCAGCATCACCGTATTCAGGGGGCACATAGTTTTCATCGTCCTCTTCTTCTTCGCCGTCTTCCATCATAACCCCTATTTCTTCGTGCCTCGTCCAAACATTATAGTGTGGCATGAAACCCTTGTAAAGCAGGTGGGTGTGAAGGATTTTCCGGTTAGAGTAAGACTTCGTATTCCCACATATAGGGCATGGACAACACATAAAACCATTCTGCTTGTTTGCCTCAGCCACTTCGAGAAAATCATGCACGCCCTTAATATACTCATAGGTGTGTCTGTCACCGTACATCCATTGCCGGTTTATCTGCGTGCATTATATATAATTAAGTGTGTGAAAAACCATTATAGAACATCATGAATAGATAATTAAGTGACCAAATTAATAGAAGTTCGTCATCACATTAAAACCAAAGTACATACATAGTTCTCATCTAACAACATATATATAGCTCTCCAGAGCATCTAATTAATTAAACCATACATTGAAACTATGTAAAACATTTCAATGCGAAAACAAATGCGATCATAATCGCAAGCAAGGTAACAATTGATGCAACGGCATAATGATACCAAGCCTCGGTATGAATGGCATATTTTCTAATATTTCTAATCTTCAAGCGCATTGCATCCATCTTGATCTTGTGATCATCGACGACATCCGCAACATGCAACTCCAATATCATCTTCTCCTCCTCAATTTTTTTTATTTTTTCCTTCAAGTAATTGTTTTCTTCTTCAACTAAATTTAACCTCTCGACAATAGGGTCGGTTAGAATTTCCGGTTCAACCACCTCCTGGATAAATAAAATTTATGTCACGTTGGTCGGCATATTTGTCATAAACAATAAATGAACCAAATAGTTATAAAAAGATAATATATACCACATCCAAATCATAGACAGGACAAGGGCCGACGGGGGCGGATACCAAAACCATCTCACTATGTAATAAGAAGGAATAATAAAAGTAACAAAATTAGACAAGTATCTATCTAAAGTAAGAATTTTTTTCTTTCAGAAAGAAGATAAGAACCAGAGGCTCACCACGGTGGTGCTGGCGACGAGATCGGCGCGGGCGATCAACGGCGGTGAAGACGGGGACGGGACGTGACGGACCGCTAAACCTAGACAAATCTCGGAGAAAATGGAGCTCGGAGGTCGAGTTTCGAGAGGAGAAAGATTAACTAGTGTGGCTCAGACATTTCATCGAACACCTCATGTGCATAGGAGGTGAGCTAGAGCACCCAAATGCCCTCCCCTCGCTGGCCAGAAAAAACAGAGCACTGTGGAGTGCTCTGCTGTGGCGATGGGGTATATATAGGCAACTCATTGGTCCCGGTTCGTGGCACCAACCAGGACTAAAGGCCTTTGGTCCCTGTCGTGGTATTCTCACGGGGGGGGGGGGGTGTGAGGCGACAGATGCCACAAGGGCTTAGTGTGAGGGTAAGACTGCTGCTGATAGGCCCGGGAGCGGGTATGCGAGTAGCACGCGCTAGTTTACCCATGTTCGGGGCTCTCCGGAGAGATAATACCCCTACTCCTGCATGTCTGTGTATCTATAGTATATCTGGTACAGAGTTGCTCCTGAAGCTGTATCTGAGATCAGTGCCAAGTGTATCTGGCTTTGTATATGCATATCAGCACAAGTGTGTGCAGGGCTGCGAGTGCATAAGCATGCATGCGTGAGTGTGTGTGAGAGTGAGTCCATCCTCTGGATGGATGGATGTGTGTCTCCTTTTATAGTGTGAGATAGCTTAGTATCTAAGCTATGTGGTGGTATGGGAGCAAGGCATGGTGCATGTCATGCTTGTCCCCTGGGTCACTTCATAAATAGTGCCAGGGGACAAGTGACACTATACATGATGGTGTCGCGGTACGGTTGTCTTGTCCGCGGTATGGCCGTCTCGTCGGGGTCTTGTCGATGTCGGGTCGGGCTGCAGTCGGCAGCCGGCTAGTTGGTGCAGTCGGCAGCCGGCAGCCGGCCAGGCAGAGCAGTCGGACGGGGAGCCGGCAGGAGCAGCCGGGCAGTCGGACTGAGGGGCTTTGCTAGCCCCGATGTCTTGAAATATTGTCTTGCCGTCTTCGGGATATCCATGGCCAATTACTCCGACAGTCCCGGTTGGTGCCACGAACCGGGACCAATGCCCCCCCTTAGTCCCGGTTGGTGGCACCAACCGGAACCAAAGGCCTTGTGCTGCCCCGTGTCAAAAGTTTAGTCCCACCTCGCTAGTTGAGAGAGCTCGAGAGTGGTTTATAAGCGCTGCTGCGCCCACCCTCTCGAGCTCCTCTCAACTGCAGGCATTCGGGCCTAACCGTTCTCTTTGCCTGTGGGGCCTACTGGGCCTTCTGCGGGCCTGAATCCTGGCCCATGGATGGGTTTCAAGTCGTATTCAGGCCGTGGTGGCCCAGTAGGTGGCATAATTTTTTTCCCTGTTTTTTGTTTTCTCTTTTGCTTTATTTATTTTGTTTTGTTTCTACTTACAACAAAAAACTTATTTATTTTATTCCATTTTGTTTCTAATTACTTATGTATTTTACTTTATTTATTTTATTTTTATTTATTTTACTGCTGCTATTTTTATTTAATTTATTAAGGTTTATTTATTTTAGTTACTATAGTTTATTTTATTTTATTTTATTAAGGTTTATTTATTTTTATTTATTTTATTAAGGTTTACTTATTTTATTTACTATAAAAAAAGAACATAGATGCGCCTATAGAGAAAATTCAACCTAAATTCATAATAAATTTCGATGAAATTTACTGTGAATTTAGGTCAAATTCCCTATATAAGGACATCTATTTTCACTTTGAGAGGAGCTCAACAAGGCAGAGAGGGACGGGCTTATAAACCGGTGTGAGCGCCCTTCGGTTGGCAAGGTGGGACTAAACTCTGACCGCTACTAGGACCAACCCTTTAGTCCCGGTTTGTGGTATGAACCGGGACTAAAGGGTGAGCCTCTGGTCCCGGTTCAAGCCACCAACCGGGACCAATGGTGGTGAGCCAGGAGCGAGGCCCATTGGTCCCGGTTTGTCCCACCAACCGGGACCAAAGGGGCCGGACGAACCGGGACCAATGCCCCCACGAGGCCCGGCAGGCCCCTGGCCGCACGAACCGGGACCAATGCTCACATTAGTCCCGGTTCGTGACTGAACCGGGACTAATATGAATATTGCCATGTGACAAAAGCCCAATTTTCTACTAGTGGTAAAGAGTTGATTTTGGTTGATTTCTTTGAGTTCAATGTCAGGATCTCTGGTGGATGCACAAACATGTTGCTCTCCCAGCTCAACATGCATTTGTTTGCATTTTATCTATCAATCTCAAAAGGATTTGCACTATGACCAAATTATTTTCCTGTCTGAATCATGCACAAAATCGGAATAGAGGAAGGAAAATCAGTGGTTACACTGTGTGGGTTGTGTCTATTGGGCAATGGAGGTCGCAAATAAACATCTACGCATACTTATGTAAGTAGATGGATATCAATGGGAGACCAACAACCTAAAAAGGGAGGGGAAAACCATTATACTAAAAATCTATATCTATTGTACTTGTTTTTCACCTACTTTTGATCAGATTGTTACATTAGATATGCCTTGCATCTTGAATGTCATCTCACTTCCATAATTGATAAAAGACAGTGCAGATAATGCCCTTGTTATTACCTTTTCACTTTTACTTGATACTTTCTTAAGTATAATTGCAACCCAGTTCTTCAAACATAAAGTCTAAATCAAGTGTCACGTTATAGTTATCTTTATATACTGCAATCGCCGATCTGTTTATTGCACTACCTTCAAAAGACTCACTATAGGGATCGTTCGCTTTGTTTGATTTTCACTGCAGATGTCAATGAATGTGCGTAGAGTCCAGGCCCCTGCCATGGCTCTGCAACTTGCCACAACACAGTTGGAGGGTTCCATTGTTCATGCCCTTTTGTCACCAGTTTTGCTAAGGAAACAAACTCCTGCGCCAATCAGTTTATAAGTCAGGTAAACCATGAGAAGTTAGCACCTTGCATTATTATTCTTACAATCAACAATGCATGCTTTAGATTCTTAAAAATGATCTTTGCTGTTTAGTCTGGTAAATATTTTGTGCTTTGGCGAGAGCAGCAGAGTTGTTTTTCTCTCCATTAGCTGGCACTAATGCCTAAGAGGCATGTCACTATTATGCTCTGTCACGGCCAAAATTTGGTTTGTGCTTAAACATAGTCTGAGGCCACATTGTTGGTCCTATGGTTTTAAAAGTGAAAAGTTGCAAGTGCAACTACCACCGGCAATCCACCAACAATAGAAAATTAGTTACGTACAAAAAGGGAAAATAATTATGCATCTAACTATTATGTATGGATATACTTTTTCAGGAGTTGAGCAGGGCACAATCTGTGGCAGGACCGCATTCTCCTACTCCTTTGTCTCAAAGCAAAAGAAGCTCGCTGCCTTTGCCTGGAGAGAGCAGAAGTTTCTTTTATCTAATCCAAGATGATCTACTCATGATTAAAACAGCGAGGAAATCAGAAGTCGAGGTAATTTTCTTATTGATGCCACTGTGATGAGCTCTACTCTCTACTGTCGGCATAAAGTAGGACAACATTTTATTTGGAGGTTATATCACTCGTGAAATAATTTGTACTGTTGTTTGGATTGCATCCTGTAAATGCCATTAAATATTCTTTCCCATCATGCAGCCCTATTTGAACTAATATTCTTGAGTCTCATCAACTCTGAATATGGTGTATGGTGTACTCACATCCCTGCCATTTGGGAACTAATGAAATAGTTATTAGTCTTAATGCTTAGGGCCTGAAATCAGATAAATTATATGGACCGAAGCGAACACAATGTATTTCAATGCAATTGTTCCTTTTATAGGCCAGTAAACAAAATCAAGATTAGAACGCAATGAATGGATCGATTTGTAGTTACAAGTGACAAAATTACCTACTATAATTCTTGCAATCACGGTGTTGCTACTCATTGTCGTAGGACGCAGTAGAATCAAACACTCCTTCTGGTTTCCTCATTTAGTTTAGAAAGTACCCCCTCTGTAAACTTGTACACCTAAAACGTCTTATAGAAGTTTACAGAGGGAGTAGTATTTATCTAAAGTTTATTTTTCCATTGAAATGTGCAATTTTACACATTCCAGTGCAAGGGCTGCATGTCCTTATAAAGCTTTTTAATGGGTTGAGGTAAGTGCGGGATGGATGAAATTGCTCAGTACCGTCTAATCTGGCAATCTGGATTATGATCGGTTCAACTATTTTGTGGTTCCAGTTCTACTAATTGAAGCCGGTGAGTTGGTGTATGCTTGAAGTGAGTCTGGTTCTCGCTTCAATTCCCCCCTGTTTCACCTCCAGATCTACTCATCGGGAGATGGATTCCTTGCAGTGAGAGGCTGGTAGGGGTTCTCGTTTAGCACATGATTTTTTTCTCACTTTTGATTTGTATAAGCCTTTTGGACTTAGGTGATCATTGGTACACGATGCAGGTCTGACGCTGTTATTGATAATCATCCATACCTATTCTGGACATGGACGAAGTACACACATGTACACGCAGCTTTTTTTGATCCGTTGCATATCAAAGTATGAGTACATATATCACAGTCCTCTGTAAATACCTAACGTTCTTTGCTTTGTGTGAAATTGACCTTTGGTAATTTGTGTTCACTTTTTACTTGTATGTGTGCGAATTTATAACCTGGATATTTTTCCTACTAGGCTTCATTCAGACGATGGACTGTCTTGCTCTACTTCGAAATCGAAACAGGTGAGTCGTGTCCTTTTTAGGATTTAACCAACTGAACTGAAACCAAGATACAGTTGTTTATGTGTGCTGAAGATTGTTCATACCCGTACCCTGAAGAAAGAAGGCAAAATAATCCATAACTATTTCTTGATAATAAAGTACATAGACATAGATATATAGCTCATTGGCTCCATCACATTAGTTTGCTAAATAAGTTATATGGATCCTTGCAGACACAAGATAGATTCTAGATATACCTGGAATATGTTCATCCGGGTTCAGTTAATAAGTGCATTAGTCAACATTGTGGTGCAATGACAGAATCTGTTGTCCACAACTTCACCTGCCATATCCTTAAGGGTCTTGATTTCCTACAGAGCCAAAAAATTATGCATAGGTAATGTTTCTTTTTCGTTGTTCGGTTTTTTATCTGATGATGATTTGCCGTTCACTGCTTCCTTACTTTCTGAACCTAACCTTTTTGTTCTGTTGTTTACGTTATCTCTTATACAAATTGTCAGATTGCTTTGTCCTATTTAGACCATACAAATGGTTAAGAACTCATTATCTCTTATTTTTCTCTTATACAAATTGACAAATTTCTTTGTCCTATTTAGACCATTCAAATGGTTAAGAACTCAACAAGTACTTTCCTTTTGTATGATGTAGATGCCAATAATTCGCTCTTCAGTTTTGTAACGAAAATAGTACCCGAAGTTTATAGATCTTTATTCCTTCTTGCCGATGAGACGAGGACTGATTTCTGCACACATATTTACTGCAGATCTGGAAATAGGTTTAAAGGAAAGATTTAGAAGGTGAAGGAGCTGATACAGAGCATGCTAAATTCTCACTGTCTTAACCATTTTTCGTGTACAATGCCATTCATGTATAGGTTTGGAGCTTTGTGCTGACAAGAATTCTCTGATTGGCATCATTTGCAGTAACTGTGGTGATCCAGGACACGCTTTCAAGATTACAAGTTCAGTAGTGGCAACTTGAACTTATGTAAGAATAAACAGAATGATTTTTCATTCTGAAGAGTTTCCTAACTATTGACTTTAAGCCTTCATAGTTACATCGTGGGATTATGAATAAGATGGTGCTAATTATATTTTGAGTGAATTTCTGGTGTGTATTATTCAGACTGGCCCTTGAACTAAATAAAGAAAAGTCAAAGATAGCGTAGGAGTTGGAATTTTGTTTCTTTGCTGCTCCTGTCTGTCTCTCACAAGCACTGATGCACCACCAATATAATAAGTTGTTGAACGATTCAAGAGGACCATGGACCATGGATAAATGCAACAGCAAGGTTAGTACGCACAGGCATGCAGAGGAGGCGTGCCCTGGGCGCGCCCCTGCCCCTAGTAGAACGCATGGGTGGCTGTTTCCTGCAAAACTGATACTAAATCAGTACGTTATGCAGTCAGTCACCCTGAAGTGGAATTCTACTACCCTGTATACAATATGTAATTGCTTTTGCATTGTTTATGATAGGGCTAGCAGGAGGACACCGTGGGCAAGTAGAGCGATCGCCTTGGAGAAACCAATCAGGGGTACGGTACGGAGGATGATCAAGATGTGGACATCTTTCTGCCTACAGCAATGAGCAGACGGGATCTCGGAGCAAACGAACCGCCTAGATAAAGTGTGCGTATGTACCCAAGGGTTAGCATTTTTTATGTATATTTAAATTCATTAGTAGCTTCTGCTACATCACGAATCATAAAAGAAATCCAAACAAGTTGGTCATGAAAAATTATGTGAACATCATCACAAAATATTCTAGTACATGAGAACATTAATCCGTCCACTTCAAATCATAACTAAACATCCATTTCAAATTGCACGGTCCCATACAGGACAGAACAGAAGCGGCACACATACATATCAAGTGTTACATAGCATGAGAGGTTGGAGGAGGCCAAACACATAAATTTAGACCACTTTGAGCTAACTAGTAAACATGCACGTGTCATCATACGTTTTAGAAAAAAATATATGTTAATAAAATAAAATAATGTACTTATAATGAACATTGTTGTGATAATACAAAAGAAATGTAGCTCGAAGTACAAATTCACTGAATATATTTGTCATCAATCATGAGTGAACCGACTATCTGATCCGAGAGATATTTACAAAAAGTAATGCGACGCTTGAAGTAATAAACCATATGGAAACTGCATTGGGGTAACGTGACGCATATGGAAACTGCATTGGGGTAATGCGACACTTGTCTTTTGCCTCAACATCTGAAGGTTACCATTCTAATAAAAACAACGACTTTGCCCCCAAAAAACAACTTTGCCCATCAAATGCAAAGACAAAACAAGGTCTTGCATGCATAAACTGCGAGCATTAACCATGTATTTTCATAGTAATCAAGCCTATCTGATGGAAACAAAAAAGTCACTCACAGGAAAATGAGATCATCCTTTGAAGTTATTAACACTCACCTTCCCGTCCTTGAAACACACCTTCTAGGAGCAGTAGTACATAAACTAAATCCTTACAAGTCAAAAGAACTGAATCCCCCTGTTGTTATGTGCACAATTTTTTCGACCTAACAACATCCAGAAAGATACTAAATACAACAGTCTCGACACAACAAGAGAAACATGAGGAGAGAAAGGAGAGTGCGAGTTCAACAGAGCAAGAGAAACAGAAGGAAAGAATACAACAATCATGACACAGCAAGAGAAACAGGAGGAGAGAAGGGAGAGTGCGAGTTCGAGGCATCATCAAGAAACCCGCTGCGCACGCCCACAATCAGCTCCTGCCCTATCGGGCAATAATCTGAAGGCACTAATCTAGACCTAACAACATCCAGAAAGATAATATGCCACAAGATAGTTCATACAGCCAACAACGAAACACCATCAGCAAAAAAGCAGCAGCCTCGACAATGATCCCAGACTCTAGAATGACGTATCCCAGTGCACCATCTTCATCCAAAAGTTCCTTGAAATGCTCCTTGGCAAAGCCTCAGTATGTTGGCGGCATTGATCTTGAGCAGCTCCGCTCCCTACTTCAGCTCCTTCGCGCTATCTCCCTTCTAAAGACCTACCCAATACACCAAGAGAGAACAGGATACGAAAACAATTTTAAAAGGAGACTTGATCATCTTCTTTGAAGGTTGCTTTGTTATGAAAACCAACCAAATAGCCCAGCATATAACAGCCAACCCAACCGTGTAGAACCTTCCACCAGATGGTAAATAAGCACAACACCAAGAATGGAACTGCCAAATACTATTGGGGCAACACTCAATCCCAAAAACTAATCCAACAAGCCAAACCACTCTAGGAACAGAGCACGAAAAGAACATGCGTGGGAGTGGGACACGAGAGCGATGAGTGGGGCATGGGCGTGGGCGGTTTTATTTTCCGGGGGCGTTGGAGGTGCACAGCGTAAGACATGGGGTCGGGAGGTACAACACTAATTGCAATTAGCGCCAAATATCTGAGGACCTTAGGCCGTAGGATCTGCCATATGGACGAATAGAATGGATTTGGATCTCCACGCTTCGTGCTTTTATAGGGGCAATAGATAGGTGGATAAATTATGTAGGGGTGTTTTCAGAAGAAAAAAAATGGAAGGGAGAGGGGGCATGGCCCCCAGCCTGCCCAGCCCTGGCTCTGTCACTGAGACTAAGTTCAAAGGACTAAAGTAAAGATAGTTTGCATCTATCAGACTAGCCAGAGGCCATCGGATGGGAAGCATGACATACGTCCAATTTGGTAATTAAGCCACACGATAGGCTAGATGAACCTCGTCCTAATTTCTTGCTGCTTTTTAACTGCTTCCGCAACTCACGCATCTCTCTCTCTCTCTGTGTGTCTCTGTGTGTGTATGTGTGTGTGTGTTTTTTACTCCTTAAACAATGCTTCCTCGCTCTCTCCAAATCAAGGAGAATAGGGACGTGATCGGTAGGAAGATAGGAAGCAATGATCAGTAGGATGAATTGGAATGCTTTCCTAATTTATTTCTTCCGCAAATCAGGGCTGTAATCCTTCCCAAAATCACGTGAGGCTATTTGCTTCCTTAGGAAGCAGACACTAGTAGAAAAAGGGTCATCTGTCCCGGTTGGTAAGGGCCTTTTGTCCCGGTTTTTGAACCGGGACTAAAGGGTCGTTACTAATGCCCTAACCCTTTAGTCCCGGTTCTTACACGAACCGGGACAGATGGGCCTCCACGTGGCCGGTGCGGTGAGCCCAGGCAGGAGGGCCTTTGGTCCCGGTTGGTGGCACTAACCGGGACCAATAGGCACCCACGCGTCAGCATTTCAGGGGATGGGGTTTTTGTTTTTTTTAAGGGGGGGGGGGGTTGGGGGTTTTGGGGGTTAATTTAGGTGTTGCATATATTGTGTTAGCTAGCTAATTAATAGAGAGAAGTGTCCTCTCTTATCTCCGTGCTTGGTCGACGCTACGTACTATATACGTATAGAGAGGACTAGACACGCTAACTAGTAAGCAAATGAAGGAAACAGAAGATCGTCATGAACATATGCATACAGAGAGAAGTGATATCGACCACCTCTCCTTCTCCGAGAGATTGGTCGAACAACAAGTTCTCGTATATCTATCCGACACTACCGGGTACATATATACAATAATTATCTCTTACAATATAATCTCCTAATTAAATTGTAAGAACACAGGGTCCACATAGTATTCTCCGTTTTCAGCGATCACGTGGTCAAAGAAGAATGCCGCCAATTCCTCTTGAATTGCTCGCATACGATCTGGTGCTAGGAGTTCATCCCGCATCCGAAAGATCTAATTTGAAGAAGGGGGTCAATACATATATATATAAATAAATGAAACTCAACACAAATGATGGTAATAAAATAAAATTATGAATATTATTGCTTACGCACTTCATATTGTTCGTCAGAGTAGCCCCGCTCACAGGTCGTGTGACGGATGGACTCGCAAACGTAGTATCCACAGAAATCATTCCCTTGTTCCTGCCACAACCACTTTACAAGAAATAGAGGTCAATCAAACTGATAAGCAAGCATGCTAAATGGTATTGATGAAACTAGCGCTTGAATCACTAGGAGATGCGCGGAACATGCTACTATAGTACTTACTTTCGGGTGTCTAAATTGCAGCTTCTTCGGCAATCCCGGAGCTTTTTTGGTGAATTTTCTCCAAACCCTGTCAGACAAAGAAAACAATTACTTGATATCAGGAAATGAACAAAGTTGCAGATATGGTGGATAATGATCGATTTAACTTACTTCTCGAGCATTTGAGTCATGTCCGCATAGTTCTGGGGATCTTTTCTTCTCGAGTCTAAGACGGTTACTAGTCCCTGCTCAAGCTTAATCTCTAGGAGAATATAGTGAAAGCTGCGCACGCATGCATAAGTCATCAATTACATTACTATAACCTGTACTAATAAGGGAAACCGAATATGCACAAGACAGTACACTCACTTGAAGTTGTAAGGAAAGAGTATTATATCTTTGTTTTCATTTTTTACCAACGATCGTAGCAAGTTGGCCTCGGTATTTTCGGCATGATATTTAACCTCAGTTGCATCTATGAGATTTGTGTTAATGAATCCAATATCACCGATTTGTTTTTTCTTCAATTCGGCGATCTTCAATCTGCATAATATAGTGAGGATAATTATAAATACATGCAATAAAAGAGCTGACCTATATAGAGAGACTTGACAGAAGTAGTACTACTTACAGACAGTAGCAAGTGACCGTTGATTTATCGAGGGCCTTTTGATTGAAAAACTGGAAGAACTCCTCAAATGGAACATTCAACAGTTCAATTCCAACGAAGTCATGCTCCTCTTTAACTCTCAGCGTCAAAGTATTCCTCCCCCCAGACTCTCTGCAGGTTTTCATGTACCAATTATGTAATCTTCGCATCATCGTTGTGAGGCTTCCCGTAATGGTATTTGTGTTCGTCCACCTCCAAGAAATCATAATGTACATCGTCGGGCAGGTAATCTCCAAGATTGCTATAACCGGGCACCATCCTCGGATCATTAGCGATGATGTCGCTAGACACCTTGAGCGGGGGGCACGATTGGTTCGCTTGTTCGCCGAGCTGGGCAATTTTTTCCCAGCTCGTCGTTCTTTTAACCTTTGATCACTGACAATACTTCCCGACCGCTCCGCTTCGGCAAATGTCTTTGCAATAATGCGCTCATAGTTGCCTCTCGGCGGAGACTTTGGTGGTTTTGTCAGGGCAGCCAGAGTGCGCTTCGCTTTCACCGGATCTACCTTCTCCTCCGGAGGTGGATGTTTCTTTGCTTTCACCCCTTCAAAGAAGTTCGTCACTTCGGCTCGCACGATCTTCGTGGTTTCCTCCTCGGTCCTCTCGTATGGTAACTTCTCTGGAGTCTTCAGTGAAGGACCGAATCTGTATTGCCTCCCGCCTTTGGCTGTACTGCTAGATGCCGGCAGAGCAGACGGAGCGGCTGCGGTTGTCTTCTTTCCTTGCTTACGAGGCGGAGGAGAAGGACTACGACGCGCCGGAGCAGCCGGAGCGGCGGCGGGTCTCTTCCGCCCTTGCTGACGAGGCGGAGAAGGAGGAGGCTGGCTGCTCGGGCGCGCCGGCGCAGGCGGAGAAGGAGGCGGAGTGCCGCCACGCGCCGGAGAAGAAGGCTGAGTGCCCTGATCACTCGCCGGAGGAGGAGGCGGAGTGCCGCCACGCGCCGGAGAAGGAGGCTGAGTGCCCTGATCACTCGCCGGAGGAGGAGGCGGAGTGCCCTTACTCGCCGGAGGCGTCCAGTTCGAAAGGTTGATGAGCTCCTTCCGCCATAGGCATGGAGTCTTCAGAGCAAAACCCAGCCGAGTCTCCCCTTCACCGGTAGGGTGGTCAAGCTCGAGGTCCTGAAATCCGTCCATTATTTCATCCACCATCACCCTAGCATATCCTTCTGGAATCGGCCGGCAGTGGTAGGTTGCGCCAGGTTCAGTAGGTAAAACAGAGCCAATAGCCGCCTTGACTTTGAATTTCATCCATTGCGTCATAAGGTGGCAATGTTGAGACTCCGTGATAGCATCCACGGGGTAGCTAGCAGGAGCCGTCAAGACATGCTCCGGCTGAAGCAGCTCGGTGGAAGCCACGCTGCTTCTCCGCTGAGATGGCAGGGTAGCTTCGGGGGTAGTTTCGGCATGTCGATTGCCGTCTCGTTCCTCTAGCGCTTGAACCCTTTCGTGCAGCTTCTGAATTTGGGTATGCTCCACTTTTTTCCCCCTCTCCTCGCTTTTGTAACCGCCTGCGTCCGGAAAACCAGCCTTCCACGGAACGGAGCCTGGCGTGCCTCGTGTCCGTCCAGGGTGCTCAGGATTCCCGAGGGCCATTGTGAGCTCGTCGTTCTCTCTGTCTGGAACGAACGTCCCTTGTTGCGCTGCATCGATATAGTGCTGAAGCCTCTTGACTGGTATTCTCAAAAGCTCGTCCGTCCAAACGCACCTCCCTGATACAGGGTCCAATTTTCCGCCAGCCCCGAAGAACCAAGTCCGGCAACGGTCTGGCCAGTTCATTGTCTCTGGTTCGATCCCTTTATCAAGCAGATCATTCTCAGCCTTGGCCCACTTAGGCCAGGCTTTGAGGTAGCCACCTGACCCCGTGCGATGGTCAAGCTTCTTCTTCGCAGCATTTTTCTTGTTTGTCGCTGACAACTTCTTACTCTTTTCCGATGTCTTGTGGGCCACAAATGCGGGCCAGTGATCTCTGATCTTCTCATATTTGCCGATGAATTCTGGTGTCTCTTCTTTGTCGACAAACGTTTTCAGCTCATTCTTCCACCTCCTGAATAGGTCTGCCATCTTCTTAAGAGCATGAGACTTGATTAATTGCTCTTTAACTGGCTTCTCCGGATCCTCCTCTGGCGGTAGGGTGAAATTTGCCTTCAGCTCAGTCCAAAGATCATATTTCTGCATATCATTGACATAAGACACCTCAGAGTCTTCCTTCTTAGGCTTATACCATTGGTGGATGCTGATCGGGATCTTGTCCCTAACAAGAACCCCGCACTGAGCAGCAAATGCTTCCTTTGTCCGGATGGGTTCAATCGGTTGGCCGTCGCGCGCGATTGTTGTGATCTCAAACCTTTCATCCGAGCGCAACTTTCTCTTCGGGCCTCGTCTCTTTACCGAAGTTGTGCTCGATCCGGAGGGCTAGAAAAAAGAAGAAAGACGAGAGTTAATTAATATGTGTACATACCAAAACAATGAATGCATCAATTAGCTAGTCAGCACAGGCTTAACTAATATATTTACCTGGCCGAACTCTGTTCGGTCACCAGAGCCGTCACCACGGGCTCCTTCTTGCACCAGCATTGGGTCACCGGAGCCATCATAATCATGTCTTTCCTCCTCCACTCTTCGATCACCGTAGCCTGCTTCTTCACCCTGTTCTTCCAGACCATCATTGTCGTTAAGATACGAGAAGACATCACCTCCGGCTAAGATTATGTCCCCCAACACCTCTTCTGCTTCCTCGTCTTGTCTGTGCTCCATTGTTTCTGCAAATATTACAACATGGCAATTATTACACAAACATGACAGCAGGTGGATATATTAGTGCAAACGTAGACCTAGCTTATTTCGGGTTTGGGGTGGCCTCGGCAACGCTTCAAGGGTAGGGGCGCGGCGGGAGGGGGTAGGAGACCGACATCGTTTTTTTTCTAGGGTTTGGGTGTCCTCGAGAGTTTTGGTCGAGCGAGAGGGCCGGGGGGGTGCTCCCGTGGTATAAGTTATCACGGCCGAGAGGGGGTGCTCACTTTTCTAAAAATCTAACTTTTGCATATATGAACATATGTACACAGAGAACATACATACATATATACACTTTTCTAAACATGAAGCAGGTGGATATATTAGTGGCAAACGTAGACCTAGCTTCTCCCGGGTTTGGGGTGGCCTCGGCAACGCTTCACGTTTGTCTAGCTAGTGTCAAAGGATTCAACAAAACCCCTCGGCGTTCCTCGACCCTCAACCCCTCGACGACCCTCGCACCTCGAACCCTCGACGACCCTCGACCCCTCGGTGACCCTCGACCATCCGCCCTAGTTCCCGACCCTCGACCGCTCGGCGATCCTCGACACCCTCATTCCCGATAAAAAAGAAGAAGAAGAAAAAGAGGAGAAGAAGAAGGAATAGAGGAGTGGAAGATTTGTTTTTTTTCTTCTTCTTCCTCTTCTTATTTTTTCCGACGTCCCCCTCATGTCATGTCCGACGCCCCACCAACCGCCTCATGTAATGTCCGACGCCCCCCCCCTCACTTTAACAAAGAACTACCTTAAAAAAAGACTTGCTTCGCCGCGGGTGCTCGATCGGTGCAACGTGGACTCGGTGGAAACACTTTATGAAAATGCGGTGGTGGCCGGGCCGGGCGGTTTTCTTTTCCTTCTTCATTTTTTCCTTTGTTTTTTCTTATATGTTTGTTTCCGTTTTCACTCTACATTTTCGTACATATGAAAAAAATAAAGTTTCTATACAAAAGTGCACAATTTTTATGAACAAATTACAACATCTAAATTAACTACACATCTAAATAAATATTACTACACATATGAAATTTTCCTAATCTTAAAACTAAACTAAACATAAACTAAAATAATCTAAAAAACATGTAAAAATATCTAGCAGGGGCGGAGGGGCACGGCAGAGGGGCCGGCGCCGGCGGGGCGGGGCGCAGGGGCGCGGGATAGGGGAGGGGCGCGGGAGCAGGCTGGTGCTCACAGGGGGCGGCGGGGCACGGTGGAGCAGGGTCGACGGCGACGGCAGAGGGTGGCGACGGGGACTCGGAGGAGCAGGGGCGTCGGGGCAGAGGACGAAAGCGGCGGCGGCGACGACGTTGAGCAGCCTGACGGCGTCGGTGGCGACGGCGACGTCGAGCAGCCTGACGGCATCGGTGGCGGCGGCGACGGCAATGTGAAGCAGGGGCGTCGGGCGGCGACGACGAGGAGAAGCAGGGGCGTCGGGGGTGAAGAAGTGATGGATTTGGTCGAAACTGCTAAGTGTTTGCTTATATATCCGGGGCATTGGTACCGGTTCGTGGCACCAACCGGCACCAATGACCCCTTTAGTCCCGGTTTGTTCCACCAACCGGGACCAAATGTCTCTTTTCAGCAGCCCAAAGGGCGGGAAGCGGCGGCCTTTGGTCCAGGCTGGTGGCACCAACCGGGACTAAAGGGGGGCATTGGTCCCGGTTGGTGCCACCAACCGGGACCAAAGGCCCCCTTTAGTCCCGGTTGGTGCCACCAACCGGGACGGAAAGCCTTGCACAGCGGCGTGGTGGTGGGAGTTTAGTCCCACCTCGCTAGCTGAGAGAGAGCCGCACCTGTTTATAAGGTGCGGTGCGCCTGAGCTGTCGAGCTCCTCTCTAAAGCAGGCTTACGGCCTAACCTCTCTGTACATGCCTGTGGGCCTACTGGGCCTTCTGCGGGCCTGAATCCTGGCCCATGGATGGGTTTCTAGTCGTATTCAGGCCGTGGTGGCCCAGTAGGTGGCATAAATTTTTTTTGCCTGTTTTTTTGTTTTCTTTATTTTGTTTTGTTTCTACTTACAACAAAAAACTTGTTTATTTTATTTTATTTTGTTTCTAATTACTTATTTATTTTACTTTATGATAATTTTCATTCGGAACAGCTAGTCCGCCGGGACCCTTTTCAAAGATTACGTGTAAATCATTGACCATAGCAAGTACGTGATCACCGGTATGCATGGCGGGCTTCTTCCGGTGATCTGCCTCGCCTTTGAAATGCTTGCCTTTCTTTCGACATTGATGGTTGGTCGGAAGAAATCGACGATGGCCCAGATACACATTCTTCCTGCATTTGTCCAGGTATATACTTTCAGTGTCATCTAAACAGTGCGTGCATGCGTGGTATCCCTTGTTTGTCTGTCCTGAAAGGTTACTGAGAGCGGGCCAATCGTTGATGGTTACAAACGAAAACGCGTGCAGGTTCAATTCCTCCTGTTTGTGCTCATCCCACGTACGTACACCGTTTCCATTCCACAGCTGTAAAAGTTCTTCAACTAATGGCCTTAGGTACACATCAATGTCGTTGCCAGGTTGCTTAGGGCCTTGGATGAGAACTGGCATCATAATGAACTTCCGCTTCATGCACATCCAAGGAGGAAGGTTATACATACATAGAGTCACGGGCCAGGTGCTGTGATTGCTGCTCTGCTCCCTGAAAGGATTAATGCCATCTGCGCTTAAACCAAACCATACGTTCCTTGGGTCAGCTGCAAACTCAGCCCAGTACTTTCTCTCGATTTTTCTCCACTGCGACCCGTCAGCGGGTGCTCTCAACTTCCCGTCTTTCTTACGATCCTCACTGTGCCATCGCATCAACTTGGCATGCTCTTCGTTTCTGAACAGACATTTCAACCGTAGTATTATAGGAGCATACCACATCACCTTCGCAGGAACCCTCTTCCTGGGGGGCTCGCCGTCAACATCACCAGGGTCATCTCGTCTGATCTTATACCGCAATGCACCGCATACCGGGCATGCGTTCAGATCCTTGTACGCACCGCGGTAGAGGATGCAGTCATTAGGGCATGCATGTATCTTCTGCACCTCCAATCCTAGAGGGCATACGACCTTCTTTGCTGCGTATGTACTGTCAGGCAATTCGTTATCCTTTGGAAGCTTCTTCTTCAATATTTTCAATAGCTTCTCAAATCCTTTGTCAGGCACAACATCTTCTGCCTTCCACTGCAGCAATTCCAGTACGGTACCGAGCTTTGTGTTGCCATCTTCGCAATTGGGGTATAACCCTTTTTTGTGATCCTCTAACGTGCGATCGAACTTCAGCTTCTCCTTTTGACTTTCGCATTGTGTGCTTGCATCGACAATGACCCGGCGGAGATCATCATCATCGGGCACTGGTTCCTCTTGATCTTCAGCAGCTTCCCCCGTTGCAGCATCATTGGGCACATCGTCTGGTTCCTCTTGATCTACAGCAGCTTCCCCCGTTGCAGCATCACCGTATTCAGGGGGCACATAGTTGTCATTGTCCTCTTCTTCTTCGCCATCCTCCATCATAACCCCTATTTCTCCGTGCCTCGTCCAAACATTATAGTGTGGCATGGAACCCTTGTAAAGCAGGTGGGTGTGAAGGATTTTCCGGTCAGAGTAAGACTTCGTATTCCCACATTTAGGGCATGGACAACACATAAAACCATTCTGCTTGTTTGCCTCAGCCACTTCGAGAAAATCATGCACACCCTTAATGTACTCGGAGGTGTGTCTGTCACCGTACATCCATTGCCGGTTCATCTGCGTGCATTATATATAATTAAGTGTGTCAAAAACCATTACAGAACATCATGAATAGATAATTAAGTGACCAAATTAATAGAAGTTCATCATCACATTAAAACCAAAGTACATACATAGTTCTCATCTAACAACGTATAGCTCTCCAGAGCATCTAATTAATTAAACCATACATTGAAACCATGTAAAACATTTCAATGCGAAAACAAATGCGATCATAATCGCAATCAAGGTAACAATTGATCCAAGCCTCGGTATGAATGGCATATTTTCTAATCTTTCTAATCTTCAAGCGCATTGCATCCATCTTGATCTTGTGATCATCGACGACATCCGCAACATGCAACTCCAATATCATCTTCTCCTCCTCAATTTTTTTTATTTTTTCCTTCAAGAAATTGTTTTCTTCTTCAACTAAATTTAACCTCTCGACAATAGGGTCGGTTGGAATTTCCGGTTCACATACCTCCAAGATAAATAAAATCTATGTCACGTTGGTCGGCATAATTTTCATAAACAATAAATGAACCAATAGTTATAAAGATAATATATACCACATCCGAATCATAGACAGGACGAGGGCCGACGGGGGCGGATACCAAAACCATCGCACTATATAATAACAAGCAATACAATAGTAAGAAAATTATACAAGTATCTATCTAAAGTAAGAATTTTTTTCTTTCAGAAAGAAGATAAGAACAAGAGGCTCACCACGGTGGTGCCGGCGACGAGATCGGCGCGGGCGATCGACGGCGGTGAAGACGGGAATGGGACGTGACGGGCCGCTAAACCTAGACAAATCTCGAGGAAAATGGAGCTTTGAGGTCGAGCTTCGAGAGGAGAAAGCTTAACTAGTGTGGCTCGGGCATTTCATTGAACACCTCATGTGCATAGGAGGTGAGCTAGAGCACCACAAAGCCCTCCCCTCGCCGGCCAGAGAAAAACAGAGCACTGGAGTGCTCTGCTCGCGGGCGAGGGGTATATATAGGCACCTCATTAGTCCCGGTTCAAGCCACCAACCGGGACCAATGGTGGTGGGCCAGGAGCGAGGCCCATTGGTCCCGGTTCGTCCCACCAACCGGGACCAAAGGGGCCAGACGAACCAGGACCAATGCCCCCACGAGGCCCGGCAGGCCCCTGGCCTCACGAACCGGGACCAGTGCCCCCATTGGTCCCGGTTCTGGACTGAACCGGGACTAATGGGCTGACCCGGCCTGAACCAAAGCCCTCTTTTCTACTAGTGAGATCTTGATTTCATTATTATCTAAAATTGCTTCCATAGGTGTCGTGTGACTTTGCTGCCACATCAAAGACATTTTATCCCAATGTAGTGTTGCGGAAATAAACTTGCTTCCATTTACTTATGCACAACCTAAATATGTAAATAGTTGTGCGGAAATAGTATTTGGCACATACCACATGGAAGAAAAATTAGGGATGAATCAAATTAATCCCAAACACACAACCTAAGTATGCTTATATGCTGGAACTGGTAGAGAAGCCAACTACTTTGCGGAATGTGGATCATCCTAACTTACTCATAATCAAACTAGTTATATAAACATTATTTATCTTGTACAAAAGGACTAGTGCATTGTGCTCATATAGTGATATAGGCAAACACTGGCGGAATTAGGCAATACAAATATTTACATATGAAATTGAGATAAACTTGAGCTAACATGCAAAAGCAGAATCCTATTAGACATCAATCCTCTAAACGTTGGGATTTTCAAATAGCCCATTATATGTTCAAAACTTCAAATAAGGAAATAACATATTGTATGATCAAATAGTATGTTGAATCCTCAAAGCCACTGGACAATTTAATCACTCAAGAGTAGTCATGAGTTCGTGAAGAAGAATATTAGATATAACTAGTGAACCACCTAGATAGTCTAATAATAGACACACAACAATGGCAATTGTTCACACTGTGAAGCAGGAACATAATCTGTATGTTGCATAGTTATTTTTACAGTCCACATAACATCTCCCGCTATAGTACTTTTACCGAAAAGAGCTCAATAATTTTTGTTCGGATATTCCACTAGGTCGTGGCACATGAAAAATTTCTTGCAATATTATATGTGAACACACTCGGCTTGCCAAAAATGTTTGATCTGGTACCTTCAATGAGAAGCATTGGTCAAATAAAATCGCAACCAACTCCTAACCGCGCTCAATCTCCTTGCAGACCTCATTGAACCAAGGAAGAGGGAGATTACGGTTGCCACTCAAACCTAAAGGACATATGACTTTGATGGATCTTTGTTTGCCTTTATGGTCTTGTGGCCAGTTGTTGAGTTAACCGTTCTGGTGGCTATCAGTTTTTTTGCCAATTTATACAAGGGTTCTAATCAATGGTCGTTGTGCTAAAATAAAACTTTAACGTTGGTTTATTATGCCAGATGCAAGAGATGGATGCCACATTTCAATCCCCATATTCAGCTGCTACACTACCAAGCCATTTTAGATAAATAATGTATTTATATCAAATATTTGTGTTGTTTTATAGAGGTTCCCCTTGTTGCCAATCCAATATACCAGAAGAAGGCAAATTGTTATGCAGCTCACATATGGTGAGCCAAGCTAGCGTGCCACAAGAACATAAAGAAATCATTTTATTCCTTTTTTAAATTTTAAGGAATGTCAAATAAACCAAAACTGCTGGAGAACTATGCAAATTATTAGCCGATGCTGCCATGTCTCATTCCCTAGCCTGATCTTGGGCATCATATTCCACAATGCGGCTGCACTATGAAATAGACCACTGGCATCAGGAATTTGGATCAGCAGTACTAAGGATGCATCTGCTTCATCATCTTATATGTCAAGTTATCATAAGCATCAAACAGCAGAGAACATCTGATATAACACTCAAACATTGCAAAACAGTCACAAACTCATGACAAATTACGCTTTAGTGCTGATATAGAAATATACTAAAATGGTCCGCACATTTGACAAACAAGTCTAGCCAAAACTTCCACAGGTTCTCGGAATACATGATCAGTTTCGGTTGCCAACATAGCATAGATTCACCATAAAATGACATTTCTCAGCTCATGACAATCACAAGAAACAAGCATTACTGTCCCTAGATCGAAAAAACCTGCATTGAACAAAACAAAAAGAGAGGCAACGTTAGCATAGCCAACCCAATGGATGTGTCAGACATGGCTAGAACGACAAATAGCAAATCATGTACATAATTTGAAGCAACAAAGACAGTATCTCATTTCCAAAAATAAGGCCACTTTATGCTGCTAAAAACAAGGAATGCCCCATAACAACTGATGTCAAAGCATTAGTTAGGTGACTTCTAATCTTAATTATTAATTATGCAACTCTACCATAACATCCAAACTAATACCAGCTTGCCAACAATTTGCAATAGCTATTTGTTTTAGATGAATTTGTAATAGCTAAATAGTCAGCAGTTTGAGGTACAAGTAAAAACACCAAAGTGAAATCAGATTTCTAATCTAAGCAGAATATTTAATCTAAGTGTGTTTCCAACTTCACACAATAAAGTTGTGTGCAATATAACTTGACAAACGGCACCAAAATAGCAACAAGATACTAAATGTAAACGGATCAAACTGTGGACACAATTCAGATTGATAACTCATGATGACAATATTGACTAGCCGAGTATGCATCTTTCAGGGACAAAAATGGCAGGATCACAGAATCCTACATCAGCAACACTAAATGACCCAAACCAAACCATCAATCTCTCGATGGACACATTGCACAAGTCCATATAATTCAGGCATGTTATATATTGCGACTACACTTGGTATCCTATAACATCCATCCTAGTCATTCTCAAGACGTAGGACAAAATGTCACACACATGGTAGGGTAAATCATGCAGAGCAAAGAAACAGCCTTAAACAAACATCAGCGATAGTGCGGCAGATGCTAACCTTAGATGCTGCTCGGGTACATGAACACCCTGACCTTGCGCCCCTGCACACAACAAACGCAAAGCAACAAACAGCCTCAGCAAAAGGCACCGGCAAGCAAGCAAGCAGCACATCAAAAACTAGAGGCGGGCGGGCACTGACCATGGACTCGGCGGGGAGGTTGGACTTGAACTGGGCGCGGACGACGCCGGAGTTGCCGTGCGGGCGGGTGATCTTGCCCCAGAGGCAGCGGTAGTGGGTGCCGTTGCTCTTGGTCTTGGCCTTGTACACGTACGCCAGGCGCTTCCCGGCGTACCACGCCACGTCCTCCTTGGTGTTCACCCCCTCGACCTGCACCAGCGACGTGCTCTCGTACTGGTTCGACTTGGACCTGCAGAAATTTCCCCGCTTTCCCGTCAGCGCGCCGCCCAATCCGCGCCGCCATGAAATGAACGGCCAGATCCGGCGAGAAGGAGGGGCCGCTCACCTCTTGAACCCGAGGATGGTGCCCCGGACGTAGAGCCTGACGCGCTGCCCAGTGCGTCCCTTCACCATGGCTGCCGCTGCCGCTGCTTCCTTCCGCCGCCGGAGACGAGGAGCTCGGGGGTTGGGTGGGGGGCTTCGTGTGGGAGAGGGCGACGCGACGGCGGCCGCTGGCGGAGGCGGCTTATATGTAGGCAGCGGGCGGTATCTGGACGGCGCAGATCGCCTCTCCGCGCGGGATGGACGGCTCGATTTGCCTCGGCACGGTGGGTCGGAGCGGGCTAGGGTTTGACGAATGTCACGGCGGTAGATGGGCCGCTGGGCGGTGGGCTTGTTTCACCTCTCCGCGTGGGCCTCGCCAGGCCCACGGGTCGCGAGCCGGTCCGCGACCCGATTTCGATCGGTTCGTTCCGCTGGGGGGTAACCGACCACGTACGGCCGCACCCTCTTTCCCCGTCGCCGTCGTCCGCCTCCGCCGCCGAGGCCGCGCGTCCTCCCCCCGCGAGGCCGCCGCCGGCGACGAGCTCTCCCTCCCAGGCGACGAGGTCCGCTCCTCCCGTGCCCAGTTGAACGCGCCTCTCGCTCGTCCCCCTCGGCGTAGGGGGTCGCCTGACCGGGTCTGAACTGTAAGCCCTAATTTCACCTCCTTGCCCCGATCTTTTTCATCAATTTCATCGGGACTGTCGAAGGCCCGCTCTGTCGGTCGCGAATTTGGAAGTTTCTCTCGCGAGGAAACCTGCAATTTTGGTTCCCCTTCACACCAAAATTCTGTAAATCCGGGCGCTATTACGCTACTAGGGTTCGAATAGCTTGGTAACTAGTCTATTTTGTTCGTGGTTCACCCTTCTTATGGCCGGATTGCGTTGTTTGTAGGATATATATGCCTCTTCCTAAGTATTACACTCTAGGCATGTCTACTTTGTGCTTGTATACATTCTAGTCACCATCCATTGCGACTTGATTCTCCAAAGACTTGGAAGATATGATTTATTCTAGACAAGGCCGTGTGAAATGCACGAAGAAAGTTCTGTTCATCATCTTAATCCTTGATAATCACATGCTTATGTCGGTCTTTATGCACTGTAACTAAAGATGTAATCATAAAAGAATTTACATTTGCGACCGTCGAGTTAAATACTAAATGAGCTTTTGTGACTTAATATCATTCCCCAAACTTAAATGGCCGTCTTGCACCTATAAGTCATCTCCTATAAAAAGCTAAAATTACTTCGCCACGATCCTTTACGGCTTTACCTACGTGTTATTTAAGGCATTTGATATATGTATTAGTCTTAAGTTTCATTGCTGTGCCTCTTGTTATTGTTTCTAGCAAGCAACATTTTTAAGACTGTTGACTTATTTGTCTTCACCTAATGAATGGCAGGGTGTAGGCAGTTCTGCTGTTTGCCTAAGCTACCCTTGCTTCATTTAGTATGGACGTCGATGATGATGTGGAGGACGATGACATGGATTTCAACCCTTTATATAGGGAAGGATCACCATCCGAGACCTCGTCAAGCCTCACCTCAGAGGCAGAATGCGAGGGAACTAGCTTTCAAAATCAACCAAGCACTGAGGTGCTTCTTCGCAATAGTCCTGGTAATGGAAACGCAGGTGATTGTGTGCTTCCCACAGAAAGTTTGTCAGCCAAAGGTGCCTGCAAAGAAAATGCAGGTGATTGTGTGCTTCCCAAAGAAAGTTTATCAGCCAAAGGTGCCTGCAAAGAAAATGTTCCAGAGAGCAGTTCTACCCAGTTGCATTGTGAGAATGGAGAAGGCCGTGTTAATGGATTGGGAAAGAAACCCTTACAGACTGTAGCTTCCTTCTCTCCACCAGTACAGAATACTCATCCCCTGTTGCATGAAGGTACCGAGGAAGATGCAATCTGCAGGCGGACACGGGCAAGATACTCTCTGGCAAATTACGCACTCGACGAGTTAGAGACCTTTCTCCAGGAATCTGACGATGATGGTGACCTGCAGAATGTTGATGAGGAAGAGGAATACCGCAAGTTTCTTTCAGCTGTCCTGTCTGGTGGAGGCGATGGCACACAGGCTTGCCAGGGGGATGAAACCCAGGATGAAGATGAGAATGATGCAGACTTTGAGCTCGAAATTGAGGAGGCCCTGGAAAGTGATGGTGGTGAAAATGTCGAGAATGATAAGAACATAAATGGTAAGAATAAGAAAGATGGTCATAGGCCTCAGACTAGGAAGAAGAGACCTGAGTTGTCTAGGGCAGTCAATCATCAACAGGAATCAACTAAACCTAATTTGCGGCCGATTGTCCCAAATTTCTCACCTACACCCCAGGTTCCTGGGCAGTATCCATCCCAGAACATCAATGTCCCTTCCTCATCATCATCAGCAACTGGTGCTGCTGTAGTGAAGGGGTTTACTGATGAGCAACTTGGCCAATTGCATATTTTGATATATGAACATGTTCAGCTCATGATCCAAACCTTCTCTCTATGCGTTCTCGACCCATCTAAACAGCGTGTGGCTGCTGATGTTAAAAAAATGATAGTTGAGTTGGTTGGCTACCGTGATCAAGCATTGGCTAGGAAAAACACTATTCGTCAACAATTCTATTTTGAAGGGCAGCATCTTCGGTCAGCAATTAGTCATGCTTCTTCTGAGAGCTCGCAATGCCAATGGATTCCATTAATTAAGAATCCTGTTATGTCCATCCTTGATGTCTCACCACTTCATTTGGCCCTCAGCTATTTAAGTGATGTTGCAGGCGGTGAGTAAGCAAGTACCCTTTTTTTTTTGCAAATACTCTTTTTCATCTTGTTTGCCATGACTTAAAATCTTTTTTTTACTCAATTGACAGCTGTTGTGAAGTATAGAAAAAGCCATGTGGATGGCACTCCAGAGAGGATCCGCTTTAGGAAAGAACCACTTTTTCCATCACCGGTACTTAGCACTGGCAGAGATGCTAACAATATTTCTCAAGACAGACCAAATAATGTGTCCACATCAACGCCAGCTTCACCTGGCCAGTCACAGCCCAAGAAATCATTAGCTGCTACCCTTTTTGAGAGTACTAAAAAGGAGTCGGTTGCTCTTGTTCCATTTGATATTGCAAGATTGGCGCAGAGATTTTATCCACTATTCAATTTTTCGCTGTTTCCTCATAAGCCACCTCCCGCAGCTATGGTCAGTAGACTGCTTTTCACTGATGCAGAGGACGGGTATGATTTACATTTTCACTAATGTTTATAAGGCATGCATTATGGTTTTCTTTTCTGTTAATTCTAATCTATCCATAATGCATGAATTTCAATCTTCAAAATGTAAGGTTTAAGGAATGCTGAATGTCAAAATTTTCTTGTAGTCTCCATTGAGATTGTAATGTTTTCTTTCCTGTATTACTGTCACTGTTTTATGCAATTTGTATATGGCTTTACGAAGCTGTCCTTTCATCTTCATATTGAAATTTTTTTAAGGTCTCCTTTTGGGTGGTTAATCATATTAAGTTTGATATTTTTTGTCCACTTGCTTAGTGTGGCATCATATATTACCCTTTTCAATTGCATGATTATATATCATCCAAATACAACTGTGCTATCATCTGTTTTCTTGGCTATGTAACATTCTTACTTTATGTTCTGCCTGCAGGTTATTAGCTCTAGGACTTCTGGAATATAATAATGACTGGGAAGCGATACAAAAGCGTTTTCTTCCTTGCAAATCAACGCATCAGGTACTATTGTGGTGTCATTTATTTGTTTCATTGAGTACCTCGCAGTTTTCTATTATTTGCTAGACATACCAATTTAGTATTCTCATCACTTGTTTCGTGCCCTTGGTGTTATGACAGACTTTGTCTGACTATCAGATAGTATGAAGGAATGGAATTCATTAAAGAGTCGGTATTAGAAACAAGTGTTGTTTTGATTGTATTGACATGGAAGTGAGAGTTTCCAAACTGCTGGGTGCTGGCACTACGGCCGGCCTAATTTGATATCTACTCCTAATAACTAATACACCAGGTTGCATGTTTTGAATAAAGATTTGGTGACTCTTATATGCTTAATTTCAACAAAGGCTACTGCCTGTAAATTGTTCTGCTTTTGTTGCCGTTATACGAGCAAGCTTAGATCAATCTTGATCCTCTAATCCCAGCTAAGAACCACAGCTCCAGATCATATGGGCAAATTCTTATTTTGCCCAGTGCTTAGTTTTGTCTCTTGACCAAGTTTTCAGCTGCTCAAAATCCTGGTTTCTCTTTGTATGCTTTATGCTGTTTCAGTAACATAACTTTTTGTAGTGTAGATATTTGTGAGACAGAAGAACCGCAGCTCAGCGAAAGCTACTGACAATCCAGTCAAGGTAAGTAAGTATACATCTTTCCATTTACTGGTACATAATATGCTTAAGGAATTCTTATAAGCCTTTGAGGTTCAAGAATATTTCTAAAGGTCTTAACTGATTAGCATAAGTATGGGGTGCCGGTTCATCCCATCGTCTAGTTTTGAAACTGATATGTGTTTCCTCGGCAGTGACTTCTTTTCTATAGTGATATTCTAAGTACTGAAGCCCCTGAAGAAGTATTGGCAGTGTTTGAATCACCATTATTTTAATCTTTTATGTTTTTGCAACATATCTTTTCAGTTTTTCTTATGTGTCAACGTAAAGTAGGACTCAAAAAATCCCTGGGAAACTGTAAAAGCCAACTTCTGTAATATGGACCATATCACATTTGGTTATTATAATTAGAAGCAAGCTGAGAAATGACTTCTACCAGCTCTATTTTTAAAGGGTATAGAACAATGACGAAATTTATAGTGCTTTGGTGGGGCTCTATGAGCTTACCTCTTGTCACTGGAAGTTCCAAAGAGCACTCCTGTGTGTTTTAAAATAGTAGGTCAATATGTTCCCGTTTAGCAAGAACCAATACTGGTTTGAAACTGGGATGACCCGATCCTCGTGCTCTACTGGCTGTTATGGTGATCCCCGATAGGATGTAGATGTTGATTTACTTGACTGCTGTCTTTGAAAAAATCAACATACTACCAAAGTACTAAGCATATTCTTGGTCGAAATAATGCAGGATGTGCGCCGTATGAAGAATTCTCCATTGACTAGTGAGGAAGTGCAGCGTATCGAAGAGGTGGTTATATCTGTGTCTGCAGACTATCTTCTGTTCCCTGTTGAATTGGTATTTGCTTAATTTTCCCCTCATTCCTACGTTGATGCAGGGGCTCAAGATATTCAAACATGATTGGACATCTATTTGGAAGTTTGTTGTGCCATACAGAGATCCTTCGCTGCTCCAGCGTCAGTGGAGAGTTGCCAATGGAGTCCAGCGATCTTACAGTAAAAGTGAGGCTTTGAAAGCAAAGAGGAGAACATATGAAGCGAAGAGGAGGCAATTAAAAGCTTCCATGGCTGATTCACAAGTAGGTCGTGAGCAGGAGGTTAGTGTGTTACCGAACTCACAAGAGAACCTTGAATACCTATTTCCATTTAGACTAGTGTTATTGAGCATGATGTATATTGCTTTCGTGACAGACTGATAATGATGCTTTTGAGGATGTTGAAAATGATGATGATGATGATGATGATGATGGTGATGATCCGTATGTCAATGAAGCATTTTTAGCAGACACAGAGAATAGGAGCATGAATATGATGCAAACGGGCACCAGCCTCAATGATGAATGTGGTTCTGCATATGGCCGCTTTGAGCAGCATAAAAGAAATGGTACGCATCATGGTGTCGGCGCTGCATATATACCTTTTAGCTCTTGCGCTTCTGATGGTCCTTCAACTAAAAGGGTGTTTGGTGTGACTTTGGATGAACCGCAAGCTTCACAATTGTCTAAAGAGAAAGGCAGCCATGTCGTCAAGTTGGCCCCAGATTTGCCTCCTGTAAACCTTCCTCCTTCCGTCCGTGTGATATCTCAGATGGAATTTCATCAGAATGCGGCGCAGGATCTGTTTCCTGTGCCACCTCCAACCTTTACAGAATGTGTTTATACACAGCTAAATCTTTTCCCTCATCATAGTACTACTGACAGATCACAACAACATGGGCGTGATGCACGTTCGATGGAAGATGGCGCTGAGCAAGATTTTCAAATGCATCCTTTGCTTTTTCAGCATCCTCGAGAAGTGCTTTCGTCACATAGCCATTCGGTTCAAAATCTTACTAGTCATTCAAGAAATTATAATCTTTTCCCTTTTGAGAAAGTTCAAGTTGAGAAAAGTAATACGCAGACTACAGATGGCATGGAAAGAGCTCCTGTCAATGCTAATACCATCGACTTCCATCCTCTGCTGCAAAGACCTGAAGCTGAGATGCATGTGGAAGTACCAGAAGAGGACTGTCATCCACTTTCTAATCAATCTGACGGTCGTATTAGGGAACCTCCAGTGGATGACCAGTCAACAGTTAGGGAAGCGTCGACAAGCGAAAGAGAGAACGGCATTGATATGCAAGAATCCACAAGCCCTTGTGAGAAGGATAACAACATTGATTTGGACATTCATTTGTGTTCCTCAGTGGATTTCAGGATTGCAAAGGATTTGAGAAGTACTCCTAGTAAATCCAGAATTCAGCCAGAAAGGCCTGTGAAGGACAGAGCTAGTATTTCGAATTCACAGCCTGGAAATGCTAGTCCTCATCATGACACTGAAGGGCCTGGTGAGGAAACAATGCAAGGCATTGTAATGGAACAAGAAGAATTGAGTGATTCCGAGGAAGAGAGCCAGCATGTTGAGTTTGAATGTGAGGAAATGGATGATTCTGAAGACGAGCAAGTTCAGGGCACAGAACCATGTTCGACTACAAACAAGGTAATGCTTGGCACATGAATCTGGTGTTGCACTGTACTGTGTTTTTTCCTCTTCTGCTATGCTATGATTAAATGTCAAGCACTGCGCTACTGATGTTTCAAGATGTCTTGTACTGTGTTTTTTCCTCTTCTGATATGCTATGATTAAATGTCAAGCACTGCGCTACTGATGTTTCAAGATGTTTGTCTTCTATGTTTGGTGTTGTATTTTGTGGACTGATTCTCACATGTTCTCGCACCGAAATTATCAGCCGATCATTGATTGGTGATGAAATTAAAAAAAAAAATCTTTCCTCCTGAATGATTTGAATGTTTTCAAGCCTTTATTCTCTGCATGTTGTTTTTCTTGTTCTTGAAGCTCGCCGATAACATATACATATTTCGTTGTGCAGGGAACTTCAACATCAATTGTTTGTTCAGAGTTGCAAGAAAATAATGACCAGTGTCAAACCCAACAAGTATTAAAACAGGTGGCTAAACATGGTGTGAGTTCAAAACGGAAATCGCGTGGGTCTTCTAGTGCAAGGTCGGTCAGAGCAAAGTCGAAGCCAACGGATGCAGATGCAGAAAAGCACACAGGAACTAGAAGAAGCCGACGGATATCCAGGTCTAGGTCTCGAGCGAGTGAATCTAGCCAGGCCAAAATGCCGGAAGAGGCAGGTCCTGAACACAAGTCCAGTGAGTCAAGAAGGTCTAGAAAGAGCCCTGCCCCGAGTTAAAAGGTCTCTAGCGTTTCATTTCTTTGCACAAGATATCTGCTGTGCTCACCTTGCTGCATCCGCCAGACGATAATTACAGCCGACGCCAGTGGAGATAGACATGTCAACCATTTGTTGGCGCATACCCCTTGTCAGATGATCACTTGAACAGGGAATTCATGTCTGGAGCTGAGTAGAGAAACTGAAATGGTGAGGATGGTCTATTACATGTATAGCCATGCCGTTCATAAAGTCGACTAGCTGTCGGTGAGCGTGGGAAAGCATTCCCTCTAGTAAAGATCCAAGCAGCCGCGATGGGCGTCCCAGGGATGGTGAGGTCCTTTCTCGGATCGAATTGGCAAGTAGATATTTCACCTTCCTGTCTCCAGGAAGGCCTCTGGTTTATTCTGTACATCTAGCATGGCTGTTCATTGTATTTTAGTTCTTTCTAGTGAGCTCTTATCAGTGCAGAGAAATGATGCTCTTATAAGTGGAAAATAATGCAACATTCAGGCCCTGTTTGGAAACTCTGGAATTCAGTGTTTAATTAATGCCAAATGTATGATATGCATGTGGAACTGCTGGATTTCTAGACAGACTGCCCTTCAGTGAGGCAGCTTGACTCTGCAAATTTACAGGTCTTCCACATACGAATCTATGAGCTCCCCTCTCTGGAAGGCCGGAGGTCGCCGGAGGTGGCGTTGAAGTGCGCCAGCGTGTGCGCCCACCTGATGTCCTCCTTGAGCTGGTGCACGCCGATGGTGTCCTCCAGGAAATCCTTGGCCTGGGCGCTCTTGTAGTCGTACATCCTGGGGAAGATGTTCACCCTGTTCTTGGCCTTGCCGCCCTCGTTCAGCCAGTTCCCCGTGGTCACATCCTCCACACCTGATGCACACGCAGAGGACTTCTAAGGACATGTGGTGACAGACAGATGTTTCTACTGGACTTCATGGTTCACAGGCAGAGGGAGGGCGTACCTCTGGCCTTCCTCCTGACCATGTCGGAGGCGGCGATCCACTGGACGAGGTCCCAGGAGAGCACGTACCCCATGCCGAGCATGAACGGCGGCGACACCCGGTCCATGAACGGCAGGCCCACGCCGTAGTACATGTCCTCCCGCGGCGCCCGCCGCAGCGTCTCCACCAGCGCGCCCAGCCGGAGGTACGTGTCGTCGTCCACCTTCATCACGTAGTCGTACGGCCGCGGGACGCGCCCCTCGACCTCGCCGCCGGTGGCGCCGAGCATGGCCGGCAGGTCCGCGAAGTAGGTGTACGTCTTGCCGTCCTCGGCGTTCTCGGTGCAGTTGAAGAGCAGCACGTCGCCGTAGGCGCGGCGCTCCAGCGCCACGAACGCGCCGTGCTCGGCCGGCATCGGCCGCGCGCAGAGCGCGAACCGGACGTCCACCCGCGCCGCGCCGCGCAGGGCCGCCGTCTGCTGCAGCGCGTACGCCATCCGGATCAGGTGCCGCCGGGAGTGCTTCTTCGGCATCGTGTGCACGCCGACGAGGATGCGGAGCTGGCCCGGGCGGCGGGCCCCGTCGTCCGCCACCAACGCCGACGACGCCGCTGGTTGGGCGGCGGCGGCGCGGACGTCGGCTCCCGTGAAGCAGCTGGCGACGCTGACCGGGTTGCGCAGGTAGGCGGGGACGGTGATGCAGAGCAGGGTGAGGAGGAGGACGAGGGCCATGGCGCAGTAGGACGGCCTCCCGAAGTACGACGAGTACGACGGCGACATTGCTCGACCTTAGGTTGTGTGTTGTGTGCAATGGTGCACGGCACACATGGGCGCATACATATATAGTAGTACCAGGTCACGAGGTGTGGAATTGAAGCACTGCTGGCTGTTCTGTCGTTTGCCAATGGGAAATGTTCTTGCTAAATGAAGCAATAAATACACTTGATTTATTTTGGTTTTAAGTAGAAAATACTACATTTGATTTGATTTCTAAAGCCGCGGAGATTGTCTTGGAAACGTTATTGGCCAGTACTCTATGTCACTTTATCATGCACCTACCGTATTGATAAATATAATATGGACGCGTCTAGCTAGTACTAATTTGCTGGTGAGTGGTCCTAGGCACACATCCATAAGAAGAAAGCTTTTTTTTCACTTTGACTGAAAAGGAAACAGTGACTCATCTCGTCTGTGTGCCCCCACACGTTTATTGGCTAATGGTTCTAGACACATAACCATAAAAAAGTATGTGCCTACACACTCCGCCTAAAAAGGAAACCATGTCTAGAAAAAAAAGGAAAGCTAAAACTTTTGTGCAAAATGTCATAATTGTGTTTCTGCCGTCCTTGAAGGGACCGATAGCTATACCTCTTCACAAATAGATCATCGAAACTAGATCTCATATGAATATATTTTGATGAATTATTTCGATGAGCAATTTTAGTGCCACAAGAACCAACTTTAGTGATACGAGAAGCAACTCCCTACATGTTTGTTTTTCATAATGTCAGTTGACCTAATGATATTGTAAGTTGGATACCATGACTGTCTAACATTAAATTTCCTACCATGACTAATGGGTACCCTAATATTATTCAGAAGTTGTCCCTACAATACTTCCCGGGGTTGCAAGGAACTTAGTTTCCAGGGTAGCCAACTTAGGAACCATGATATGCAACTTCCATGTTATTGTTGGCAACTAAGTATAACCAAGATACTCCCTCCGTCCGGATTTATTAGGCCCAAAAGTCGTATCACAGTGACCAAGGAAAAGCAGGATTCGGGGAATAAATACCCTCTATTGTACTCCTTAATAGCTCCTATTAATCAGCCTAATTAACTAACCGCATGCATGAATTGGCTACCTCGCGTGCAGCGTGCATGCATACCCAATCAGCGAGGCGTGCGAGCTGGCTTCCATCTATCGATGCGGGAAGGAAGGAATCGAGGAGATCAAGTAGTGCAGTGGCCTAAGAAATGCGTACAACTTCTGGTGGCTCACGGGCCCAATAAACCCGGACGGAGGGAGTAGACAACCTCGTAGCGATGTGGATACCTTACTTTTTCATGTAGACAACTCAAAAATCATAGTAGGCAACTTTCAGAGTACCATGGAGCAACTAATTAGCAATAGTATGCAACTTCAGAAACACTAAGCAACTTAGTTTCTGATTTTTCACAGTACTGCATGCAACTAATTAGCAGTTGTGTGCAAGTTTAGTGCCACATGAGTCAACTCCAAGGGTGACGAATCTTAACTCCAACAGTCGATTCAAAAAGTTGTAGATTTTTAAATTTTCTGCACGCACATGCTACACTCTTTCAAATCTAACAGGAAGTTGGCTTGCACAATAATAAAGTTGTTTCTCGTAATTAAAAAAATAGTTCATGTAGCACTAAAGTTTATCAGAGAAAGAGTTTGTCAAAACATATCAATACGAAGAACTAGTTTTGAAGAAGGCTAACAATGGAAACATGCCATAATTTCGACATGCGTTTGAAAGTTGTAGATTTTTTTGGAAATGTAAGTAAATGCATGTGATTGTACTCTTGGTGTCCACCGGGTTTTGTCTCGTGTGATTTGACTTTCCTCCCAGTCCATGAGTCATTTGAATAAGTGCACTGTTCTCAGTTGTCCAATGTGACCATAGGAAACCAATTATGCATCATCCCTAGCGATTCTCCTCCACTTGATTCTATCGGAAAACCCGCACAGGTGTGCGCTCGGAGAGGTCAAAAAGTGAAGCTGCACTTTTAACATTTTAGGTAGGACATAATATTAGCAATCAGATATAAAAAAAATCATGAGTTTCATCGGCTAGACATGGGCTTCACTCATATATTGTCTATTTTTCTGCGAAAAGATCAAAGGTCATATATCAAGTAGCACATCCAAATTATTATTTGGGGAGACCTTATTTACTATGATGGACGCGATATTAATCGCTTACTCATACATGTCCCAAAATTAAATTCTTATATGTCATGCATTTAATGGACTAAAGATTGAAAGGAGTAGTACAAATAAGGTTAATAAACTCTTTTTTGCAAAAAGATCAAAGGCTATATATTAAATTATGACAAATGTAACTGTCAAACACACTCATTTGGGGACATATTCGAATGGCTTCCCAACTGTTCGATCATGATCGAAGGAGCGCAATGCATGGGAAAACTATAGTGAGCTGCATGGGAATTGAACCCAGGCCATTCGGCATCGGTGGAGCTTAGGCAAGACCAAATAGGCCATGGCCCGCCCAGCTCTGAAGCTTCTCTTCCTATTATAGCGCGCCCATGGGTCATAAAATATCAGCTAGTAGCAATCCTTATAGCCTGCCCGTCCAACTTTTTAGTGCAAGCTCCACCAATATCGCTCAACAGGAGGCCCAGGACAATAACCAACCCGCCCTTACGTGGCTGTTTTCTGTACTGGTGGACATTCTGGTATTTTAAGTCTTTTCTTTGATTTTCTTTTTGCCGCCATTTTTTCGTTTTCACCCGTTTTCATTTATTTCTTTATCCATTTTTCCCAACATTTCACGTGGATTTTTTTTCACCCAATCCAAAAATAATGTGTGGGGGTGGAAGTTGAATCATTTTTTTCTTGCTACGTTCTATGTGGGTTTTCCATTAAGGAAAAAAATGATGCGGCATGGGGATTTGAACCTTAGTGGGTAAAAAACACCCGCATAGACCCAATAACTAACTCAGTACATGTTTTTGTGTCAAGTGGAAGAAAAGCTTTGTACTTGATCATTTTTTTACCTTACCATATTTGTATGCGGGAACTTTTTTAGCTATCAAAACTATGGATCAAACTGAGAATCTCGAGCCTTTGCCCTCTACCTCACCAAACGATGATAGTGCAGATATGATAAGTTACATACAACACCATGGTCACTTTGACCAACAAAATAATTGTTCAAACATACCTTAGTAACTTTTGTGTGAACATAATAGTAATTTCTGCACTGAAGACCTGATAACTTATGTGCAACACCATGGTTACTTTTTGACCCGGGATTTTTTTTGTGAAACATGCCCCTGGTAGTTTCTATGTAAACAATGTGGTAATTTATGCACCACAGACCTGATAATTTAGAGATAAAATTGTGGTAACTTTGACCCGGAGATAAAAAGTTGTTGAATTGAAACATACCCCTGTAACTTCTATATAAAAGGAGTGGTAACCTATATATCACATGGCGAATAATTTACGTATAAACACCGTGAGTAAAGAAAAAGTTGTTGAAACATACCACGATAACTTCTGTGTGAATAGCATGATAATTTATGCACCACAGATCCGATAATTTATGTTCAACATCTTTGTAACTTTGATCAAGGGAAAAGTTGTTGAAACATATCTCGCTAACTTCTCCGTAAAAATGTGGTATACGTACCGCGGGACTGGTAACTTACGTATCCTAAGTCTGGTAACTTTGTTCCCGAAACAAATTGTCGAAAGATACCAACATGAGATCTTGTTTTGAAGGTCTCGTTGCGACGGTTTTAATGGTGAAAATGTATTTAAATCGGGCCGACCATTTGGGCTACAAAAAAATTTTGAATTTTGAAACGAAAAGAATTTAGGATGACTTCAGCCTTTGTCTTCCAGTACATGCAGTGGCGATTCTATTGGGCATGCTTCAACAGGCTCAAGCCTACCCTCTGAAACTGAAAAATGCAAATTTATTACTAGTTCCTAGACCATCCCAACCCAATGTCTAGTGTCTAGCCTGTTGTCTACCCGTTCCAACCCTTGTACTGAGAAGTTGAGCCTGCCCTTCATCTTTATCCAAGATTCGCCACTGAGTACATGCATGCATGTGCATGTGGAGGAAAGGTTGGGGAACCCTTTTTTATGCCCCATTAATGTTAGAATGATAACTTAATTACGAACTGCATGCGTGATAACTTACGTACCTAAGCTTCGGTAACTTAGGACCTAGAATAATAATGTTAACATATCAATATGGGATCTAGTTTCGAAGATCTCAATGGATTTAATGGTGAAAATAAATTTTGAATCAGACTGGTGATTTTATCCATAAGTTTTTTTGAATATCGAATTTAGAGGAAATAATGGTTGACATCAGCATTCTCGTCTTATATGCATGCATGTGAACTCAACCTTTTGGAGGCATGCATGTGCACTCACAAGTAGTAGAAAACGACACTAGAAAAATCGAGTGACCCTTTGCGTGCTCAGTCACACCAAAAAAAAGAGGAGGGAGCCATTCAGTAGGATTAGTAAAAAAACATAACGTCTGTTTGTTATAAAGGTCCATTAAATGAAAAAAGCCATTACAAGAACTCTTTCAAGAACAAGAAATTATAAGCAAGCTTGAAGAAATCAGCAATGTCTTCCTTTTGCATATATTTGACGGCATGCCGTGAGCTAGTTCATTTCGGCATATGGACCTCCATCTTACTGGAGAAAGCTTGTTGAAATTAAGGAGCTTGTAGAAGCGACGACAGGGAAGTTGCTAATGTAGATTAGAAGATGCCAAGGACCGCGAACTAGATGGATGGTGGGTTCGGAGAAGTCGACATTGAGGAGGGACATAAGATAATCCCAAATCCATCCAGACAAGGTGGGGGATAGAAAACTCACAAGTTCCCACGTGGAGTCGTATCTGGCAGAGCTTCATCGGACATAGATGGAACTAGGGAACAACATGTCGCAACGCCATCCCCTTTGTCGAACACCATTGCCGTGAACTAACGGTAATCACACTAGACCGAGTGCCCGCGATAGACACCATTCTCGTACTTGTCGATGCCATTCCGAGAAAAGACATAAACATGGGGTAGTCGAGGAACCATTAATCACGTCGCGTTGCTGCCCCAACTTCACCGGCGACGAAGAACTCAAAGACCATACGAGACACGGATCATGACACTCAGATCTATGGTTCCCCCATCCTCTCACCGTCGTTGTGGCCGGTGGAGGCCAAGGAAACCCATGGCGGCATTGACTAGCCAAAGGGAAGAGCTAGCCGCCTCCATTCTAGAAACCGTAGAAAAACTATTCGTGTTTTTCCATGGTTGATAAACTCGATGGAGCATTTCAACGAGGAAAAAGTGGGGAGTTAGGAAAATTATACCTTCACCACAAAACTTCTGTGTGGAAATTCATGAGCATAATTCTACAAGTATGGCGGCATCATACACGAATTTTCTATCGGCTCCACTAGGTAACTGAGACCATTAAACTTTGTTTTGAGATTGGTGAGCACATTTACCAGTATTCCAGTACATATGCATGATCTAGATATCTTGCAACATAGCCGTAAATACCGAAAAGAATATATCATTATATTTAAAGATATATAAATTTTACTAAATCAACCAAAATGAAAAGACCTCATAATCAAAATGAGTTACAAAAACTATTTTAATTTTTTTGAAATACATGTTTCACAATTTTAAAAAGGAAGCTACAATTATTAAAATGTGTTAGAAATTATTTGAATGTGCTTGAAATAATTGAAATTTGTAATGTGTGCAACTTTGTTTATGAAATTGATAAAAAGATGATTGGAATTATTAAAAATATCTAAAGAAGTTGAAAATTTTGTGAAATGTTTCTAAAATTGGTAGAATTATGACGGAAATAACTGAAATGTGTGTGAAAATTTATGAATTGTTTTGAAACAATGCTTTTATATATATGTGGATGAAATTGATTGAAACATGAATGAAATAATTATAATTTACGTAGAATGTCGGGGAATGTTCTGGAAAATGGTTGAAATATGACTTATTAAAATTTGTGTGGATATTTATAAATTATATTTGCAAAATAAATTGAATAATAGAAAACATAGAATAAAAAATATAAATTTTGGGAGATTACTGAAATAATTGAATAGTTATGCATAAAATGATATCAAACTCTTTGAAACTACCCTTGTCAGTTTTTTTTGAAATCTCTGAATTATTTGATTTTTTTCTGAAATAGTACTATGTGGAACTTGTGGTCTGTCAATACCAAAATTAAAATGCAGAACACAAGGAGGGGTGTAGAAGTACATAATGGTGGTGTGTCATGATTGGTTCAAACACTCCGCCACCTAGCAGCTTCATTAGAATTCCCTTTTTGTTTCACTCGCAAAACAAAACAAAATCATTTTCTGTCGTGGGTCATTACTCATTAGCCAGCATTGGATGTTTCATGTTATGATGAGCTGGCTAATCCATATTGTTTTCGAATAGCATCCTCCAAAAGACAAGTAATAGCAACGAAGAAATAAACATCTAAATATGGGAGTTGTTATTAATATTATTAGTACTCGCCCTCCCCTCCGACTCCATAATGTAATGCCTATAGATTTTTCTAATGTCAAATTGTACAAACTTTGATCGAGTTTAGAGTGAAAATACCTACGCTTAGAATACCAAATGCATGTCATTAAATACATCATGAGATATATTTTCATATTGTACATGTTTGATATTATAGATATATATTCTTTCAATAAATGATGAAAGTTTGCTTTCAAAATAATCTACACTAGAAGGGTTGGGTGCGCTTTGCTGTGCCATTGATGTTATTGGATTTTTATAATTTTTTTACTCCATCTATTTTAAAATATAAGGTGTATTAGTTTTTTGAAAAGTCAAACCTCTTTGAGTTTGACCACATTTGTGTCGAAATATATCAGTATCCATAATATCAAATCTCGTTTTTAGATTCAACATGAAATGATTTTTAATATTTTATTTATCTAATATTGTGGATGTCGATATTTTTGGCTCTCAACTCGGTCAAATTAAAGAAATTTGACTTTTCAATAAAATAATATAGCTTATATTTTGGAACAAAGTGAGTATTTGGTTTGGTTAGTGCGGAAGATGATGGAGTGTGTTTTCTTTTTATTCATATACGCGGTGTTTTGGTAGGCCTTTTGCGGTGTGATTTTGTTTTGTCTGCTAATCAACTCATACTTATGTGGGAAAATTTTCTGCGGTGGTGGCTGCAAGTACTATATTGATGCTAAAGTATCACATGTTGAGCCTTTTCTTTTCTAGGTGATGAGAGGGTGCGCGGGGTTGATATATTTTTATAGGCCGGCTGCTTCTGATTGATTTGAAAAATTGTTGACCCGGTCAAACTCATGAACCAAATCCAATGGAATTTCTCAATGCAATGAGAGAGCTCCAAAATTAGAGAGCATAGTTGAAAGATCGTGAATGTCGCCTAGAGGGGGGAGGTGAATAGGCGCTTTAAAATAATTACGGTTAAGGCTTGAACAAATGCGGAATAAACCTAGCGGTTAATTTGTCAAGCACAAAACCTACAACAACTAGGCTCACCTATGTGCACCAACAACTTATGCTAAGCAAGAAAAACTACTTAGGTGATAGCAAGATATATGACAAGAAACAATATGGCTATCACAAGGTAAAGTGCATAAGTAAAGGGCTCGGGTAAGAGATAACCGAGGCACGCGAAGACGACGATGTATCCCGAAGTTCACACCCTTGCGGATGCTAATCTCCGTTTGGGGCGGTGTGGAGGCACAATGCTCCCCAAGAAGCCACTAGGGCCACCGTAATCTCCTCACGCCCTCGCACAATGCAAGATGCCGTGATTCCACTAAGGGACCCTTGAGGGCGGTCACCGAACCCGTACAAATGGCAACCCTTGGGGGCGGTCACCGAACCCGTACACTTTGGCAACCCTTGGGGGCGGTCACCGGAACCCGTCAAATTGCTCGGGGCGATCTCCACAACCTAATTGGAGACCCCGACGCTTGCCCGGAGCTTTACACCACAATGATTGAGCTCTGAACACCACCAACCGTCTAGGGCGCCCAAGCACCCAAGAGGAACAAGCTCAAGGGCACCAAGCACCCAAGAGTAATAAGCTTCTCAACTTGTAACTTCCACGTATCACCGTGGAGAACTCAAACCGATGCACCAAATGCAATGGCAAGGGCACACGGAGTGCCCAAGTCCTTCTCTCTCAAATCCCACCGAAGCAACTAATGCTAGGGAGAAAAAAAAGAGGAAGAACAAGAAGGAGAACACCAAGAACTCCAAGATCTAGATCCAAGGGGTTCCCCTCACATAGAGGAGAAAGTGATTGGTGGAAATGTGGATCTAGATCTCCTCTCTCTTTTCCCTCAAAAACTAGCAAGAATCCATGGAGGGATTGAGAGTTAGCAAGCTCGAAGAAGGTCAACAATGGGGGAAGAACACGAGCTCAAAGGATAAGGTTCATTGGGAAGAAGACCCCCTTTTATAGGAGGGGAAAAATCCAACCGTTATGTGCTCAGCCCGCACACGAGCGGTACTACCGCTCGGGCGGAAGAAGCAGGGAAACGGATCAACAAAACATGAACCTTGGGGCGGTAGTACCGCTTATAAGCGGTACTACCGCTCACCACAGCGGTACTACCGCTCGGCCGGAGCGGTACTACCGCTTATAGGCGGAACTACCGTGCTTTACTGCCGCGCGACTACCGCTGAACCCGACACGAAAAGAGCAGACCCAAAATCGAGGCGGTAGTAGAGCGATACTGGAGCGGTACTACCGCTTGACGCTACAAGCGGTACTACCGCTGCCACCGCGGTACTACCGCAGGGAGAAAAACAGAACTGCCAAAACTTCTTCATATGAGCTCCGAATTGAGCAAACTCAAGCTTGTTGGATAGAGGAAGACGAGTAGCATCAAAACAGCATAACCGAGAAGAGGCAGGGGAGGTATGCCAACAAATAGAGGAGTGAAACCTCCAACCAAGAAGAACCGACATAACCTCCAACATCGAAAACATCATAGAAGATGTGAGTGAACTCTGTTTTCGATGAACTCGAGCTTGTCATCAAGATGACCATAAGCTCCTAAACTCACAAAGAGAAGAACCAAATAAGAACCAATAAAGATGATGCAAGGATGCAATGGTTTGAGCTCTCTATGAATGATACGATCAAGCTACTCATCGAGAGCCCCCCTTGATAGTACGGCAATCGATCCTATAACCCGGTCTCCCAACTACCATCATGAGACCGGTAAAATAGAAAACCTATCAAGAGCAAACCTTTGCCTTGCACATGGTCCACTTGAGCTAGATGATGACGATCTTGACTCCCTAAAGATGGACCACCTTTCTTGATTGCGTTGGCTCGGTGAAGACTAGTTGATTGCTCCCCCATACTCCACTATGGGTGAGCCACCCTTCCGCACATCTTCACAAGTCCATTGTCACCACAATGGCTTCAAGCATTTGATCTCTTCGTGATGCTTTACTTGAACTTGCCCGCTTCACTTGAACTTGCACACCGCAACCTAACCCCACAAAGAACTCTCACAAAGACCATGGGTTAGTACACAAAGCGTAATTGACAATGCTTACCATACCATGTGATCGCTTGATCCCTCGGTACATCTTGTGCGCTCTGTGTGTTGATCAACTTGATTCACTCTTGACTTAGTCTTGATCAACCTTGACTCTTTCCAACTCTCTTCATTTGGATGATGTCTTGAAGGTAAACATGAATGATCACACAATCTTCTTCTTCAAGACATGCTTGCAATAAGCTCAACTCTCACATGACCAATCTTTGGATAATTCCTTAATAACACCTTGGTCACCACATAAACTCCTTGAAACCAACACATGGACTTCAAGAAATGCCTATGGACAAATCCTTCAAATATAACTCAAGGCAACCATTAGTCCATAGAGATTGTCATCAATTACCAAAACCAAACATGGGGCACCGCATGTTCTTTCAATAGTGAATTAAAAGAATTGACTGAGAGATTGTTGACCAGTCAAAATCGGTGACCTAATTTCAAATTGATGACCTCAACTGAATGAGAGGCCTCCATTTCTAGAGAGCTTATAGCATCTCTAGAAGACCCCGTAAAAAACCGACCTGCAAAATAACCGCCAAAATACGGGTCGGCGCGGAAAATCCCGCCCGAACAGACCCTGTAAATGCGTCCGGCCCATAAATATTTTTGAGGGGCGTGGCAAAATCTCGACCCCAGCCCGCGAATACGCCGGTCCCCCTGGGGCCCATCGGTACCCTGCATATAGCGGGAGCGGTTGGTGGGGAGGACATTTCAGCCCGCGCTTTTCCCCACCTACCACCTCCCCTCTCCCCCTCGCCTCACTGCCGGGCCGCCGCCCACAATTCCGGCGAAAGTAGCCGGCGGGATCACGCCGAAAGGCCGCCACACGCATGAGGTTGCCCTCCGCCATGTCCTCCTGCGTCGGCGGGCCGGAAAGTTGCAGATCTGCGGTCGTTCGTCGCGGGTGGCCGGATTTTGCTTTTCCAGCCGCCGGTGGTTGCGCCAAGCGATGGAATGGTCGGGGAGCACCCCGCACAGCCCCGACAAAGCCCCATCCCCGTATGCAGGACGGGTTCGTCCTGTCGCCGCCGCCGACGGTTTGCCGGCATGGATTCGGCCGGCCGTCCGCTAGGCTCGGCGCTCGCGCAGCGGCTCTGCGGCTCGCCGATGCCGCTCATACAGTGCGACGACTGCACGCGGACAGTGCCACGTCTAACTTCGGGCACACCGAAGCACCCCGGTGGGTGTTCTTCAAATGCGAAAACGATGGGGTATGTGTTCTTTTCATTCGGTTTTGGCATCGTATTCTTTGGTTCAATTGCGATAGCTCATTTCGAACATCGTCATGTGTGTAGGAAGATGGATGCTCATTTTGGTTTTGGGAAGGCGAATACATTGATTTATGGATAGAAAGAAACTTATAGATGTTCGTGCACTCCTTAGTAGAATCGAAGCTAATGATGCGGCTGCATGTGCAACTAAAGAAGAAAGTAGAGGGGAAACAACCAAAGACGAAGAATGAAGAATGCAAAAATCAAGAATCCACAGATCAACAACGAATGAATGGAGAAGATATTGGTCCAACTAGTGGGAGCAGGTATGGAAGTTGGAAATTTTCTAAAATGCATAATTATGATTCTTGTTTTCTTTGGTCTTGCTATTCTAACAAAGATTTAGTGATGTCCTATGTATCCAGTGCCGTTGAAAGAGCAAAGAAATGTATTATTTTGTGTCAAATTGAAGTGTAGATTTCGGATTTACGGGCCGGTGGGAGCGGCGCCCGAGCAGACCCTGCAAAGTCGACCCGTAAAAAAGCATATTCCGCGAATATCCTTTTATACGGGTCCATTTTGCGGGGTCTGCCTCTACGGCCGCTCGCGCCGGCCCGCAAAACCGTTTTTCCGCAAACTACAAACGAGTTTTGCAGGCTGCCTCTGCGCCGGCCCGCAAAACCGTTTTCCCGCAAACTGCAAACGCGTTTTGCGGGTCAGCGTTATACGGGTCTGTAAGAGATGCTCTTAGTGATATAGTATATGCACTATATTATGGAACAAATGAAGTAGTGTTTTTCTTTCTTATGTTCCTTTTCTTTCTACTCGATTATGTTCTCGTTTTTCTTTTTAGTTTTGGGTAATTTTTCTTTTTCTTTCTTTATACATTTTCCCCTAGAGACCACTACCTGGAAATACAGAAGACTCGGGCCAACTCAGTCTAGAAATCCATGCACTCTCCAAAAACGTAGAAGATGAGCACGAGGACAACGACGACATTGCTCGAACACGACCTTGCGTTGTGTGCCATGGTGCAGAATACACATGAACTTTGCAGATATACACAGACCATGATGTGTGAAATGGAAGTACTAGTTAGACTAGCCACAGTGGGTAGTAACATAGACTAGTAACATGCCCATATTACTACTCTATGTTACTACCTCTATAGTGGGGAGTAACATATGTGTGATAACATGCAACGCTTCATTTATTAGACTATAGACACATCTTGCCTTGAGATGTGTGATGTTATTCATACTACGTACTAGTAACTAGCTATATATGTTACTATTTTCTTCTCTTTCTTCATTTATTGCTTGTCACATCATCTACTTTATCTAGATGTGTGTGATGTTACTACTACCTATGTTACTCCCATTGTGGGTAGTCTTACCGAATAAACCTACACACACGGATACAGTACTTTTATGGAACCTTCCCAACTAGCATTGGTCCTAGTTAGCAGTGCTGCTCTGTCATTTGCCACTGGGAAGTGTTATCGGTAAACTGTGATTTGACCCTGAAGCCGCGGAGATTCTTTTCTAGGCCGGTGCTAAGGATGCCACATAGGTAAAAAAACTGATGTGGCAGGGCAATTAAAGAGAAGAGAGAACATTATGGTGATCCCAGAAGGAAATGATGCTAAGCGCGTGGACCTATGCAAAATGACTAAAAACCAATACATAAAGGTGTTTTAGTGTTAAACATTTAATGAGGCAGGCTTAGCTATACAAAAGGTAAGCACCAATGTATTGGGAGAGTGGTTGCTAAGCCTTTTAATGCATTTAGCACCCCATCTTAGTATCAATGCATTGGAAACTCCAACATTAGATGCTCTACCGGTCGGTACGTGCGTCACTGTATCGTGCACCGTGCTGTACTACCGTTGACAAAGCCTATTCTATCCAACACGTGATCCTACACTGTCTTGTGAGTAAATTAACAACCCTACAATCTTGCTTTTTTGGGATAAATAACCCTACACTGAAACAACGAATGTGTATGTGTGGAATTCCTTTTTTTAGTTGTGCATGTAACCATGTGTTGAGGTGTGGGCTGCACGTTATCCCTTTGATTTTCCTTTTTACAGTACCAACTCTTTTTTTTCTAAAAAGGAGGAAGACCTCCGGCCTCTGCTCTGGACGATGCAGGCATTCACTTTATTAATTATTCACAAACACCTTACAAAGTAATACATCAGTACGTCTGAAGCCACCATCTTAGCCTATCACGACTCCTATCCACTTGATGAAGGGGTGCCGATAGTCCGACCCGAATACCAAACAGACCTCGCACCATAGCCTAACATCTAAAACCGGAGGCCCCAACCAAGCCACATTGCCAGGTCCGGGGCACACACCGGTCCGACGCACTCTCAGAGGCCGCCGCCGCCGTCTTTCACCGATCCATCTTCAGAGTTGTACTGACGCATCGACCTTGCCAGGCCTAGCTGCCGTCGACGCCACCGCGACGCCAGACAACGCCACCACCCTGCGCGCGTCCATCAACATACGTCCATCATCGAGACCCCGCTGCCACGCAGCCGAGACCCGCCATCGTCGACGCGTTAGATGCCACACCGCACCACCTCCTGATCCATATTGCCGCCAACGCCAACCCAGTGGTGTCCACGAGCCAACAATCTCCCAAGGCGGCACCTTCAAGAAGGAAACAGCGCCGAAGACGCCGTCGCTGCCCATTGCAGTTAGGGCTTTCACCCGGGAAACAAATGGTGTGATGGAGGTGAAGGCAGATCTGACGAACGTCTTCATGGAGAGAAAATGGCGCCCTCGGACGTCGTCGCCGTCGCTGCCGACCATTGCCGGCTAGGATTTCTCCCGATATGAATCCCCACCTCCAGCTCCATCCGCATCTAGGACCGGCATCTTGCAACACAAATCCGTACGGAGAAGCACACTGAACTGGTAGGAGTGAAGCCACCCGATTCAGATCAGGCACCACCGTCAGCCGTCGCCTTCCAGCAAGACAGAGCCTTCGGCCCATGCTGTCACAACCCACGCCGCCCGACGAGACTGCACCACAGATAGCCGCCGCCGCCTCCTCCTCCTGGTCAGGCACGCAGTCACCACACCGCCCCGGGCCTACTGCACCACCGCTTCAAGTCCCGTGCTACACCACCGCGCCCTACGCGAGCACGACGCTCCCGTCTGAACAAACTGCCCTGCCTCAGCAGTCCAGTCACGAAGGGTAGAGGTGCCCCGCTGCCAGCCACCGCGAGGAGCTTTGCCCTGGCGGCTCCAGCCGGCGGTGGCGGCAGGGAAGAGAAGGGTCGGTGGAGAGGAAGGATGGGCGGCGCCGCCACCCGAGTTTGCCCGCGCGGGGGCCGACGCGGGGGCCGATCCGTTTTTCTCGGGAGGCCGATCCGTCCTCGCTTACAGCACTAACTGCAACTCTATGTCAATTTGCCAGATAATTTGCCGATGTGCTCTCAAAGAATCAAATTATGGTGTGCACCTATGAATAATGAGCGGCTTGTGCACCATTGAAGAAGCTGAGGTGGGTCAAACTTATGAAATTTGAAAACTTGATCGGTCAGCTTGTCTCGAAAGAGGAGAGATCAAGCACGCACCTTTTTTTGACAGCAAGATCAAGCACGCACTTTGCATATAGTTGAGGGACGAGATGTGTATTATTGTTTATGAGTGGCGAACCCAACCTGTTAGAAGGGAGAAAGGGATTGGTGAAATCGTTTGTTGTATTGCTTGAGCCTCGTGGGCATATATATAGGATTATAAGACAAAGTAGAATAAATCCTACGCTATCCTACGTTTCCTAAATAACAATGATACTCAACATCCCCCCGCAGTCACAACGGTAGCGACGCAGACAGTGAGACTGGAGAAGAATCCGAAGGCAAGCCGACGGACACCCCCCCACAGTCGTAACAGTCGATGCATCGTGGAAGTCGTGGCTGGAGTGGCAACCGACGAGGTTGCTGAAGCAAGGCGGTAGCCCTTTGTGCCGATGTCGATGTAGCCGAGAGTGTAGGGTGGTGTAGCCATTGTTGAGGTAGCCGTGCGAGAGACACCGTGATCGATGTCGAGTTGGGGTGGCCGGTGTCGTGGTAGTCGCCGTGGACCGGGAAGAAGAGCGGCGGCGACGGCTTGAGGAGGCGGCGGCTAGGACAGAAGCGCGACGATGGTGCTCGAAGTAGGCGAGGAAGAACCGGACATCGTGACGAGGACCGGCGCGGACGGTGGCGTTCCCACGCCAAGGGAGGCGGCGCGGCACATACCACAAAAAGTCAACGCGCTGGGACGGCGGTGGACCGCGGGCCGCGGCGCCATGGCCTGAAGGGGTGATGCGGCGGCAGCAGGCGGGTTGAGGCGACGGCGAGAAGACCTCGGGGCGGTTGCAGGAACCGCGTGCCACGCTCGCTACGGCCCGACGGGGTGACGCAGTGGCAGCGCGAAGGTCGGAGCAGCCTCGGGGACGGCCTTGAGGCCGCGGTCTACCGCGGGCCGCGGCACTACGGCCCGAAGGTGACGCAGCGGCAGCGCGCGGATGGGTGCAACCACGGGAACGGCCTCAGGGCGATGGCGGGGACCACATGCCGCGGCATTACGACCCGAAGGAGCAATATAGCGACGGCGCAGATCGGTGCAGCCACGGGGAGAACCACAGGGCGACGATGCTGCGGCCTGAAGGGGCGACGCAGCAGCAGCCCGTTATTCGATCGATGAAGAGCGTGCTGTACTCGAGAACAGGAGCGACAACGGCCGCGCTGTACACTGGATGCGGCGGTGATGTAGAGCGAAACCAGCTCTCGAAGTCCAACACGTCCTCGTCCACGACGGTGCATCGGTGCATGTAGCTATAGGACGAAGCAACGTGGCCAGATGCACCAGCTTAAGCGGCCGGCCACACAAGCGCAATCAGAGATAAGGATGTCAATTTTACCCATGGGTACGGGTACCCGCGGATACCGTACCCACATGGGCAGAGTATGGTCACAATTTTATACCCATGGGTAATACCCATACCCTACCCGTTAAGTCATGAGTAGCCTTGTACCCATGGATATACCCATACCCTACCTATTTATACTGACATGTGAACCTTACTCATGTAGCTCCAACATATGCGCAAGGGTCGGTAGCGTCAAAGGAGCTGGGCGACTCAACTACTCCCGTAATTAAGCCTCGCATAATCACACAAAATCCCCTCTTCTCCGTCAAATGCTTTTTGTCAAATGTGTTATTGATGACTATAAAATTGTGAATAACTTGTGTACTTTTTGATCTACCCATTGGGTACCCAATGGATATGGATACCCATCGGGTATGGGTGCGGGTAAAGTTTCATACCCATGGGTACGGGTATGGGTAGAATTTTGTACCCATTGCCTACACGGGTATGGGTATGGTATTGCTCTACCCGTCCCATACCCTACCCATTGCCATCCTTAATCAGGGACGCCCACGCGGGGTGCCTTGGCCACGCGGCGTGGCACAACCAAGCATCGTAGGGCCGCGCACTTGTGGCGCGCTGGTGTATGCGTGAAGCCGGGGTGCCGCAACTGATCTGGACGGAGGAGAGTTGTGGAGGCCACGATCCAATATTAGCAGAGACGCGCGGTGGGATGACGGCGGACGGGCGACTCAATCAGATCTTAGATCAGATCGGAGAACCAAAAAAGAAAACTGATCAATTAATCAGCGAGAGAAAAAAATCCCAATCATTGGATCGGGGAAAAGACTCTCTAGGGCAGCCGATCAACAAGATCGATGAACGAACCCTAGGTACGGGCGGCGCGGCCACTGGTGACGATCATGGAGATCGACCGCCCCGGGGGTGGCGCGGTAAGGAAGCAGCGGTGGTTAGGGTTGGACCGAGATTAGGCTGATACCATGTTAGAAGGGAGAGAGGGATTGGTGGAATCGTTTGTTGTATTGCTTGAGCCTCATGGGCATATATATAGGAGTACAATGATCAACTTGGAGTACAAGACAAGGTAGAATAAATCCTACGCTATCCTACGTTTCCTAACTAACAATGATACTCAACACAACCCACTAGACCAACAGTGACAACGGTTCATACTCCCTCCGTCCGAAAAAGTTTGTCTATCAAATGGTGTATCTAGCACCAAGTTAGTGCTAGATACATCTATTTGAGGGACAAGGTTGGGACAGGTTTTTTTGGACGAAGGGAGTATAAAACTTGTTTTATCAACAACAAAAAACATTGCAACAAAGGGTGCCTCAATCCCATGGTGGACCATGGCCCACCCTGTCCACTCTCTCGATCCGCCATTAAACTTTTTTTATTATGGGTGACAATTAAACTCGATATTATAGGAGAAGGAGCAAGTTTGCCACAAAAAGGGAGAAGGAGCAACAAGAAAATATTGTGCGTGGGAGGGAAAGAGGTGACACATCGATGCAAACCACCAACTTAGATATACGAGTATAAGGGCATCCCAATACCGACCCTCAACTCGCCCGCATACGTCCGGACTAGACAGTTCGGATGTGTTTTGCCATCGAATGTGGTCAATATCGGTTCGTTTGGCTGTTTGGACGCACTTTCTGAAAGAAATATGCCCTAGAAGCAATAATAAAGTTATTATTTATTTCCTTATATCATGATAAATGTTTATTATTCATGCTAGAATTGTATTAACCGGAAACTTGATACATGTGTGAATACATAGACAAACAGAGTGTCACTAGTATGCCTCTACTTGACTAGCTCGTTGATCAAAGATGGTTATGTTTCCTAGCCATAGACATGAGTTTTCATTTGATTAACGGGATCACATCATTAGGAGAATGATGTGATTGACTTGACCCATTCCGTTAGCTTAGCACTTGATCGTTTAGTATGTTGCTATTGCTTTCTTCATGACTTATACATGTTCCTATGACTATGAAATTATGCAACTCCCGTTTACCGGAGGAACACTTTGTGTGCTATCAAACATCACAACGTAACTGGGTGATTATAAAGGTACTATACAGGTGTCTCCGAAGGTACTTGTTGGGTTGGCGTATTTCGAGATTAGGATTTGTCACTCCGATTGTCGGAGAGGTATCTCTGGGCCCTCTCGGTAATGCACATCACTTAAGCCTTGCAAGCATTGCAACTAATGAGTTTGTTGCGGGATGATGTATTACGGAACGAGTAAAGAGACTTGCCGGTAACGAGATTGAACTAGGTATTGAGATACCGACGATCGAATCTCGGGCAAGTAACATACCGATGACAAAGGGAACAACGTATGTTGTTATGCGGTCTGACTGATAAAGATCTTCGTAGAATATGTGGGAGCCAATATGAGCATCCAGGTTCCGCTATTGGTTATTGACCGGAGACGTGTCTCGGTCATGTCTACATAGTTCTCGAACCCGTAGGGTCCGCACGCTTAACGTTTTGATGACAGTTATATTATGAGTTTATATGTTTCGATGTACCGAAGGTTGTTCGGAGTCCAGGATGTGATCACGGACATGACGAGGAGTCTCGAAATGGTCGAGACATAAAGATTGATATAGTGGAAGCCTATGTTTGGATATCGGAAGTGTTCCGGGTCAAATCAGGATTTTACCGGAGTACCGGGAGGTTACCGGAACCCCCCGGCAACATAATGGGCCTTAGTGGGCCTAGGTGGAAGAGAGGAGAGGCGGCTAGGGCTGGGCCGCGCGCCCCTCCCCCCTAGTCCGAATAGGACAAGGAGAAGGGGGCGGCGCCCCCCTTCCTTCTTCTCCCTCTCCTCTTTCCCCCCTCCCAAGTCCTAATCCAACTAGGAAAAGGGGGGGAATCCTACTCCCGGTGGGAGTAGGACTCCTCCTGGCGCGCCCCAAGGCTGGCCGCACCTCTCCCCCTTTGCTCCTTTATATACGGGGTCAGGGGGCACCCCATAGACACAACAATTGATCTATTGATCTCTTAGCCGTGTGTGGTGCCCCCCTCCACCATATTACACCTCGATAATATCGTAGCGGTGCTTAGGCGAAGCCCTGCGTCGGTAGAACATCATCATCGTCACCACGCCGTCGTGCTGACGAAACTCTCCCTCAACACTCGGCTGGATCGGAGTTCGAGGGACGTCATTGAGCTAAACGTGTGCTGAACTCGGAGGTGCCGTGCGTTCGGTACTTGATCGGTCGGATCGTGAAAACGTACGACTACATCAACCACGTTGTGTTAACGCTTCCGCTTTCGGTCTACGAGGGTACGTGGACAACACTCTCCCCTCTCGTTGCTATGCATCACCATGATCTTGCGTGTGCGTAGGAATTTTTTTGAAATTACTATGTTCCCCAACAGTGGCATCAGAGCCAAGTTTTATGCGTAGATGTCATATGCACGAGTAGAACACAAGTGAGTTGTGGGCGATATAAGTCATACTGCTTACCAGCATGTCATACTTTGGTTTGGCGGTATTGTTGGATGAAGCGGCCCGGACCAACATTACGCGTACGCTTACGCGAGACTGGTTCTTCCGATGTGCTTTGCACAGAGGTGGCTGGCGGGTGTCAGTTTCTCCAACTTTAGTTGAACCGAGTGTGGCTACGCCCAGTCCTTGTGAAGGTTAAAACAACACCAACTTGACAAACTATCGTTGTGGTTTTGATGCGTAGGTAAGAACGGTTCTTGCTAAGCCCGTAGCAGCCACGTAAAACTTGCAACAACAAAGTAAAGGACGTCTAACTTGTTTTTGCAGGGCATGTTGTGATGTGATATGGTCAAGACATGATGCTAAATTTTATTGTATGAGATGATCATGTTTTGTAACCGAGTTATCGGCAACTGGCAGGAGCCATATGGTTGTCGCTTTATTGTATGCAATGCAATCGCCATGTAATTGTTTTACTTTATCACTAAGCGGTAGCGATAGTCGTAGAAGCATAAGATTGGCGAGACGACAACGATGCTACGATGGAGATCAAGGTGTCGCGCCGGTGACGATGGTGATCATGACGGTGCTTCGGAGATGGAGATCACAAGCACAAGATGATGATGGCCATATCATATCACTTATATTGATTGCATGTGATGTTTATCTTTTATGCATCTTATCTTGCTTTGATTGACGGTAGCATTATAAGATGATCCCTCACTAAATTATCAAAGTATAAGTGTTCTCCCTGAGTATGCACCGTTGCGAAAGTTCTTCGTGCTGAGACACCACGTGATGATCGGGTGTGATAGGCTCTACGTTCAAATACAACGGGTGCAAAACAGTTGCACACGCAGAATACTCAGGTTAAGCTTGACGAGCCTAGCATATAACAGATATGGCCTCGGAACACGGAGACCGAAAGGTCGAGCGTGAATCATATAGTAGATATGATCAACATAGTGATATTCACCGTTGAAACTACTCCATCTCACGTGATGATCGGACATGGTTTAGTTGATATGGATCACGTGATCACTTAGAGGATTAGAGGGATGTCTATCTAAGTGGGAGTTCTTAAGTAATATGATTAATTGAACTTAAATTTATCATGAACTTAGTCCTGATAGTATTTTGCAAATTATGTTGTAGATCAATAGCTCGCGTTGTTGCTTCCCTGTGTTTATTTTTGATATGTTCCTAGAGAAAAATTATGTTGAAAGATGTTAGTAGCAAAGATGCGGATTGGATCCGTGATCTGAGGATTATCCTCATTGCTGCACAGAAGAATTATGTCCTTGATGCACCGCTAGGTGACAGACCTATTGCAGGAGCAGATGCAGACGTTATGAACGTTTGGCTAGCTCAATATGATGACTACTTGATAGTTTAGTGCACCATGCTTAACGGCTTAGAATCGGGACTTCAAAGACGTTTTGAACGTCATGGACCATATGAGATGTTCCAGGAGTTGAAGTTAATATTTCAAGCAAATACCTGAGTTGAGAGATATGAAGTCTCCAACAAGTTCTATAGCTAAAAGATGGAGGAGAATAGCTCAAGCAGTGAGCATGTGCTCAGATTGTCTGGGTACTACAATCGCTTGAATCAAGTGGGAGTTAATCTTCCAGATAAAATAGTGATTGGCAGAATTCTCTAGTCACCATCACCAAGTTAGTAGAACTTCGTGATGAACTATAGTATGCAAGGGATGACGAGAGTAATTCCCGAGCTCTTCGCGATGCTGAAATCGACGAAGGTAGAAATCAAGAAAGAGCATCAAGTGTTGATGGTTAACAAGACCACTAGTTTCAAGAAAAGGGCAAATGGATAGAAGGGGAACTTCAAGAAGAACAGCAAGCAAGTTGCTGCTCAAGTGAAGAAGCCCAAGTCTGGACCTAAGCCTGAGACTAAGTGCTTCTACTGCAAAGGGACTGGTCACTGGAAGCGGAACTGCCCCAAGTATTTGGTGGATAAGAAGGATGGCAAAGTGAACAAAGGTATATTTGATATACAGATTATTGATGTGTATTTTACTAGTGTTCGTAGCAACCCCTTGGTATTTGATACTAGTTCAGTTGCTAAAGAATAGTAACTCGAAACGGGGGTTGCATAATGAACAGAAACTAGTTAAGGATGAAGTGACGATGTGTATTGGAAGTGGTTCCAAGATTGATATGATCATCATCGCACACTCCCTATACTTTCGGGATTAGTGTTGAACCTAAATAAGTGTTATTTGGTGTTTGCGTTGAGCATGAATATGATTTGATCATGTTTATTGCAATACGATTATTCATTTAAGTTAGAGAATAATTGTTGTTCTGTTTACATAAATAAAACCTTATATGGTTACACACCCAATGAAAATGGTTCGTTAGATCTCGATCGTAGTGATACACATATTCATAATATTGAAGCCAAAAGATGCAAAGTTAATAATGATAGTGCAACTTATTTGTGGCACTGCCGTTTAGGTCATATTGGTGTAAAGCGCATGAAAAAACTCCATGCTGATGGGATTTTGGAATCACTTGATTATGAATCACTTGATGCTTGCGAACCATGCCTTATGGGTAAGATGACTAAGACTCCGTTCTCCGAAACAATGGAGCGAGCAACTGACTTATTGGAAATAATACATACTGATGTATGTGATCCGATGAGTGTTGAGGCTCGCGGCGGGTATCGTTATTTTCTGACCTTCACAGATGATTTGAGCAGATATGGGTATATCTACTTGATGAAACATAAGTCTGGAGCATTTGAAAAGTTCAAAGAATTTCAGAGTGCAGTGGAAAATCATCGTGACAAGAAAATAAGGTTTCTACGATCTGATCACAGAGAAGAGTATTTGAGTTACGAGTTTGGCCTTCAGTTAAAACAATGTGAAATAGTTTCACTACTCACGCCACCTGGAACACCACAGCATAATGGTGTGTCCGAACGTCATAACCGTACTTTATTGGATATAGTGCAATCTATGATGTTTCTTACCGATTTACCACTATAGTTTTGGGGTTATGCATTAGAGACAGCTGCATTCACGTAAAAAAAGGGCACCATCTAAATTCGTTTGAGACGACACCGTATGAACTGTGGTTTGGCAAGAAACCAAAGTTGTCATTTCTTAAAGTTTGGGGTTGCGATGCTTATAAGGAAAAGTTTCATCCTGATAAGCTCAAACCCAAATCGGAGAAATGTGTCTTCATAGGATACCCAAACGAGACAATTGGGTACACCTTCTATCACAGATCCGAAGGCAAGATATTCGTTGCTAAGAATGGATCCTTTCTAGAGAAGGAGTTTCTCTCGAAAGAAGTGAGTGGGAGGAAAGTAGAACTTGATGAGGTAACTGTACCTACTCCTTTATTGGAAAGTAGTTCATCACAGAAATTTGTTCCTGTGACTCCTACACCAATTAGTGAGGAAGCTAATGATGATGATCATGTAACTTCAGATCAAGTTACTACCGAACCTCGTAGGTCAACCAGAGTGAGATCCGCACCAGAGTGGTACGGTAATCCTGTTCTGGAGCTCATGTTACTTGACCATGACGAACCTGCGAACTATGAGGAAGCGATGATGAGCCCAGATTCCGCAAAATGGCTTGAGGCCATGAAATCTGAGATAGGATCCATGTATGAAAACAAAGTATGAACTTTGGTGGAATTGCCCGATGATCGGCAAGCCATTGAGAATAAATGGATTTTCAAGAGGAAGACGGACGCTGATAGTAGTGTTACTATCTACAAAGCTAGAATTGTCGCAAAAAGGTTTTTGACAAGTTCAAGGTGTTGACTACGATGAGAGTTTCTCACTCGTACCTATGCTTAAGCCTGTCCGAATCATGTTAGCAATTGCCGCATTTTATGAAATCTGGCAAATGGATAAACAAAACTGCATTCCTTAATGGATTTATTAAAGAAGAGTTGTATATGATGCAACCAGAAGGTTTTGTCAATCCTAAAGGTGCTAACAAAATATGCAAGCTCCAGCGATCCATCTATGGACTGGAGCAAGCATCTCGGAGTTGGAATATACGCTTTGATAAGTTGATCAAAGGATATAGTTTTATACAGACTTGCAGTGAAGCCTGTATTTACAAGAAAGTGAGTGGGAGCACTACAGCATTTCTGATAAGTATAGTATAAGTGAGTGTAAATAATGTAGAATTATTCTGCAAAGCATAAAGGAGTGTTTGAAAGGAGTTTTGCAAAGAAAGACCTCGGTGAAGCTGCTTACATATTGAGCATCAAGATCTATAGAGATAGATCAAGACGCTTGATAAGTTTTTTCAATGAGTACATACCTTAACAAGATTTTGAAGTAGTTCAAAATGGAACAGTCAAAGAAAGAGTTCTTGCCTGTGTTACAAGGTGTGAAATTGAGTAAGACTCAAAGCCCGACCACGGCAAAAGATAGAAAGAGAATGGAAGTCATTCCCTATGCCTCGACCATAGGTTCTATAAAGTATGCCATGTTGTGTACCAGATCTATTGTATACCCTACACTGATTTTGGCAAGGGAGTACAATAGTGATCTAGGAGTAGATCACTGGACAGCGGTCAAAATTATCCTTAGTGGAATAAGGATATGTTTCTCGATTATAGAAGTGACAAAAGGTTTGTCGTAAAGGGTTACGTCGATGCAAGTTTTGACACTAATCTAGATGACTCTAAGTCTCGGTCTAGATACATATTGAAAGTGGGAGCAATTAGCTAGAGTAGCTCTGTGTAGAGCATTGTAGACATAGAAATTTGCAAAATACTTACGGATCTGAATGTGACAGACCCGTTGACTAAAATTATCTCACAAGCAAAACATGATCACACCTTAGTACTCTCTGGGTGTTAATCACATAGCGATGTGAACTAGATTACTGACTCTAGTAAACCCTTTGAGTGTTGGTCACATGGCGATGTGAACTATGGGTGTTAATCACATGGTGATGTGAACTATTGATGTTAAATCACTTGGCGATGTGAACTAGATTATTGACTCTAGTGCAAGTGGGAGACTGAAGGAAATATGCCCTAGAGGTAATAAGTTATTATTTATTTCCTTATATCATGATAAATGTTTATTATTCATGCTAGAATTGTATTAACCGGAAACTTGATACATGTGTGAATACATAGACAAACAGAGTGTCACTAGTATGCCTCTACTTGACTAGCTCGTTGATCAAAGATGGTTATGTTTCCTAGCCATAGACATGAGTTGTCATTTGATTAACGGGATCACATCATTAGGAGAATGATGTGATTGACTTGACCCATTCCGTTAGCTTAGCACTTGATCGTTTAGTATGTTGCTATTGCTTTCTTCATGACTTATACATGTTCCTATGACTATGAAATTATGCAACTCCCATTTACCGGAGGAACACTTTGTGTGCTATCAGACGTCACAACGTAACTGGGTGTTTATAAAGGTACTCTGCAGGTGTCTCCGAAGGTACTTGTTGGGTTGGCGTATTTCGAGATTAGGATTTGTCACTCCGATTGTCAGAGAGGTATCTCTGGGCCCTCTCGGTAATGCACATCACTTAAGCCTTGCAAGCATTGCAACTAATGAGTTTGTTGCGGGATGATGTATTACGTAACGAGTAAAGAGACTTGCCGGTAACGAGGTTGAACTAGGTATTGAGATACCGACGATCGAATCTCGGGCAAGTAACATACCGATGACAAAGGGAACAACGTATGTTGTTATGCGGTCTGACCGATAAAGATCTTCGTAGAATATGTGGGAGCCAATATGAGCATCCAGGTTCCGCTATTGGTTATTGACCGGAGACGTGTCTCGGTCATGTATACATAGTTCTCGAACCCATAGGGTCCGCACGCTTAACGTTTCGATGACAGTTATATTATGAGTTTATATGTTTTGATGTACCGAAGGTTGTTCGGAGTCCCGGATGTGATCACGGACATGACGAGGAGTCTCGAAATGGTCGAGACATAAAGATTGATATATTGGAAGCCTATGTTTGGATATCGGAAGTGTTCCGGGTGAAATCAGGATTTTACCGGAGTACCGGGAGGTTACCGGAACCCCCCGGCAACATAATGGGCCTTAGTGGGCCTAGGTGGAAGAGAGGAGAGGCGGCTAGGCTGGGCCGCGCGCCCCTCCCCCCTAGTCCGAATAGGACAAGGAGAAGGGGGCGGCGCCCCCCTTCCTTCTTCTCCCTCTCCTCTTTCTCCCCTCCCAAGTCCTAATCCAACTAGGAAAAGGGGGGAATCCTACTCCCGGTGGGAGTAGGACTCCTCCTGGCGCGCCCCAAGGCTGGCCGCACCTCTCCCCCTTTGCTCCTTTATATACGGGGGCAGGGGGCACCCCATAGACAAAACAATTGATCTATTGATCTCTTAGCCGTGTGCGGTGCCCCCCTCCACCATATTACACCTCGATAATATCGTAGCGGTGCTTAGGCGAAGCCCTGCGTCGGTAGAACATCATCATCGTCACCACGCCGTCGTGCTGACGAAACTCTCCCTCAACACTCGGCTGGATCGGAGTTCGAGGGATGTCATCGAGCTGAACGTGTGCTGAACTCGGAGGTGCCATGCGTTCGGTACTTGATCGGTCAGATCGTGAAGACGTACGACTACATCAACAACGTTGTGTTAACGCTTCCGCTTTCGGTCTACGAGGGTACGTGGACAACACTCTCCCCTCTCGTTGCTATGCATCACCATGATCTTGCGTGTGCGTAGGAAATTTTTTGAAATTACTACGTTCCCCAACACTTTCCCCCTCAAATCGAAGACAAACGTGGGGGGATTTGCGAGCGTCCGGACTGCTCCCGTGCCCGCTTCTGACCACCCTGACCCACCCAAACTCCTTCTTCCTCGCACGCACGCGTTCCCGCCCGGCACCAGCTGCCCGTATTCATGCTGCTGTAGAGCGGCTGCTCTGTATTGACACCGGCCCAGAGCGGACGTGACCGCTCACTGGCTCCGGCATTGAAGTGGCGCGCCGGCCTAGGGTGCCGACCGCGACGCGTCCCCGGTGTCCACGCCCGTTCAATGCTGGAGATGCATTACTAGACGTGACAGGATGAATATCAACCATGCCCATTCAATGCCACGTCCGTCCGTATGCCGCCATTAAACAGGCGAGGCGGCCGAGAAACCCACTCAAGCGTCGCGCATTGACGCACCCGGACGTGTGGCCTCGCCAGCACAGGAGCTCGCGCCTGTGCATGCCGGCTTCACCATGGAGTAGGCGCAGGCGCACTTCGCCACCGCCATGGCGGAGAAGCAGCCTGCGTCGACTCCTATGTCGGCGTTCCAACAGGCAAATGAGGAACATCGATACAACTTGTTCCTACTCGTGTAGCACCGGTTGGTGGAGGGCCAAATCAACGGTGAGCATGTGAGCGAGGAGGCCGTGGCGAACTTCAACTTCGTTGCGGAGCAGCGTGCGCTCTATGAGGCCGCCCGCGCTCAAGCCGCCGCTCACCATGAACAGGCGGCCGCACTGGCTGCGCAGGAGATCGCAGACGAGAACAATGCTAGTTGTGTGTCCTACGTGCTGCCGATGAAATTTCAGGCGGTTGGTGGCGCGACGACAGCGACAACGCCTCCATTTCCATCGTGGACCTCACGTCCACCGACGATGGGCAAGGCGCGGACTCCTCCGAGAATGAGCAGGGCATGGGAGGCGGCGTGGTCTGGTGTCCCATGTGGGCTAGTCCGTCTCTCATGCCCTACTCTTCCTCACCGGCGACCGCACCTACACTACTCCGGGTCTTATCGCCGTCGCTCATATATGGAGACGGCAGATGAAGGATATGGTCGCCGATGTGGAATACAAAGAAAGTAGACGACCGGCGCCGCTGTAGGATAGGTTTACGTTCGGGCACTTTCTTTTAATGAATAAATATCCGAATTGTAATGATTGTGCTCCGGTTTGTATGAATATCAGCCAGATTGCATGAATTTCGTCCGGTTAATTTGAAAAGTTTTTGAATTTTATGGGGTCGTGTTAGATGGCGGCCTCCGGCATCCATGTCCGCGGACGGATGCGGGTCGAAATTTACGAGTCGCCGTTGGAGACGGGCTAAGAGAGTAAGGTGCTTTATCTTCAAAGTGGAGCGTGAGCCTATTGACATAGAGAGGGGCAAAAATGTGTTGCCCATTTGAAAAAAAGATAAATTAGAAAATTCATGTACTGCAAGACAAAGATATATAAGTATGTGTCCTTGATGCCGGTGGGTGTTTTCTCTGTATTGATGATCAAATCTTTAAATGTTTTCTATTTTGCGGGGAAATCTTTAAATGTTTGACCTGAGCAAATTCTAAAACAATGAGAATGTACACCAAGAATATGTAATGAGTTGTACAAAAATGGAGACATCGAATTTGAACCTGAACGCACATAGACGGGAACTCATCAATGGCCACACCCGACAGATGGCCTGACCATCCATTCGTTCCTTCGTTTACTCGCACGGCATGTCGCTGTTGCTAATGAGCTTTCTGAATTTAGATTCGTAGCGTGCGTGGCACAGATTGACTTGTTAATTAAAAGTCGTCTTCTCCCCGTACTTTTGTGAGCCAGCTCGACACAGGGAGAGGGACGACTCTGTTAATTAACAATATAGGGCAGGGACGCTGTCAGTGTTCCTTGCTCGCTTGGTGTTTCTTCTCGGTCTCCAATCATCCGACTTGTATTACGTTGTCCGAGCTGTTGTCGACGGAAAAGACATCATCCCGGTTTCTATTAATTTGGAATAATAGCTACATCATCCAGAAGGATAGAAAAACTCTGGGCTCACTCTGCCACACAACATTGTGGTTCCCCTCAACATGTTTAGCGAGTTCATGAGCTGCCTTATTAGCTTCCTAGGGATATGATAAAGATTACACAAGCAAAGTTACGACAAAGGAACAAACATTCTTCGTAGATAGTTGTGCACTTTCTAAACACTTTTTCTAGAGAAAAAACCGAGCTCATTTATTCATTGATGATAGAAAGTTTTTACATAGCCGGGGGGCTCTGGAAGCCAGGCATGCCCGGCCTGGTAGTAGTTGAGCAGAGTTTCTAGAAATATTATGGGCATCTATGTTATCCTCTCTTAGCTCATAACAAAACACTATTTCCTAGCTCCTGTTGCATCCTGTTGATCTTCTTGATGTAGATCAAATTTGCTCCTCTGCTACCTTTATCAATAGGTTAAAAACTTATGAGCAGTCTGAAGCGACCACCGCCTTCCGCAGGTTAAGATCCCGAGCAAGACACAATGATTCCCGACAAGCCAAAGCTTCTACACACGAAGGATCAGTAATGCCCCCAAAAAATCATCTCCTTCATTTATGTAGATCACTGCCGCTGAGCACCTTCCATTTACAATTGAGACCGTACCATCTGCACATTGCACTTGGCCACATCAGTGGGCAGCGGAACCGAACTGGATGGAAACGAAGTTCTTCTGTGTGGTAGTTCTCTCGACGTCTAGAGTTCCTATAGTTCCCGCACAAAGTTATGAATGAACTTGCACGTTACAAACAGACTTTGGTATTTATCTTCATATAAGACATCTCTCTTGCCCATCCGTATTTCCCACATACGAGTAGTAATGATCATCATGCCATATCTTTCTTCTGACGAAACGCCTTCCATCTAAAAAAGGCAATTGTTTGCATGCGATTCCCCACACTGTCTCACTTGATGATACAGCTCCTCGTCAACTAAAACCCGTACACTTCTGGCCGTCCGGCACTCCAACAAAAAATGTCTCCACGAGTCCTCCCTGATTCCACATATCGTGTATGTACTCTCGACAACTATGTTTAGGAGGTGAGCTACATCTGCCATGGGGAGGCTTTGATGAACCAACCTCCACGCAAACACCTTTACCTTGGCTGGTTTTTTGTGTTTCCATAGTTTAGCCCATGGAGCCTTGCTCCGGTGCTCCCCCCTAACTCAATTTCCTAAAGGTATTCTTACCCCCGCCATATATTTTTTCTCCAGCCCACCGCTGCCCATATCCAAGCCCTGTATAACCCGTATAACCCATATGTATGTATACGGTGTCCTCCTGAAAAAAAAAGATGACACGACCCCACGACCAGGTACGACCTGCCGACGGCCGATCCATCAATCACGCAGCTCCATCATTCACGCAGCTCGTCCATCATTCTGTTGAGGTTCTGTAGGAATATCGGCGGCGGTGATCTCGTCCGAGAACGCGCGCGGCACCGTCTTGAACCTCTAGCGCTCGCAGGTACCGCATCCCGTTTCCCCACATTTGTCTCGCCCGCGGCAGCATCAAACAAACTGCCGCCGTTGTCGTCGTAGTGGTTAACCTAGCGGAGCGGGTAACCTAGCTTTCCGGCGGGCCAGGCCATCGCAGATCTGGTTCTGGTAGTGCTGCGCGTCGTGATACAAAGTGATCACGCGGGCTAAAGTGGGTTTCTTCTTTCTAGGGTTAACCAGCGTCGGTTGCCCTCGGTTGTGTGCACGACGGCTCCGTTATTTGATGCGGCGGCTTACCTAGATATCCGGCGATCCAAAGTGATCACGACGGGTGACGTGGGCTAGGTATCTGGCGGTGCATGTTATCACGGGTAGCGCTGCTTCTCGCGATCCAAAGTGATCACGTACTGGTGCCGTGGGCATCTTCCTTACTAGGGTTGACGTACCTTAACGCCGATGACCGGTGTGGAGAGGGGCGAGGATCAATGGGTGGTCAGAGGTCGTTGGCGTCGGTTGTGTGCACGATCTGAACGCCCTTGGTTGGGGCGCTCTCCGCTTGGGGTAGTTTATTTAACATCAGTGATCGTGTGCTAGGTGTTGTATGTTTCAGCATTGATAATATTTGCACATGTGATGATACATATTATCTGTTGTAGGAAATGGCGGACGATGAGTTAACTGAAATGATTTATGACATGGAGTTTGGAGAACTGATGAAAGACTGGATAGAAGATTGGTCAGATAATGAAAATTCAGATCGTGGAGAGAGGTCAGAGAATGGGAACGAATTGGAAGATCGTAATGTGAGTGGCATTATCATGTTGTAATTTTTTGGTGGCATCTGACAAGATTATATTTTTGTGTTGAAAATTTATAGATGGATGAGCATCATGATGGTCAGGAAAACAATGGGCATGATGATGGTCAGGAAAACAATTCGGAGATCTGGAATGAAGATTACATTAGTCAGGTATGGCAGTGGAATTTTTTGTTGGCATGCAAATTGAATTTATCCTGGAATATTATATGATAAGTACTTATGTATTTGTGTTATATTTTTCAGCTCATTTCCGAATGTCATAATGCGTACGACTATTACGGTGAATCCGACGCAGAGACAGGCCTTGATGACGAATCATTAGCTGCACCTGATTCCGGGGAGTCGCAGTCGTCGGTCATCATGAGTGAGGTATGTATGTAATCAATGTTGTATGGAAGTAATGTTATACCATAGAAAACTGTTTTCATGGCTATGTTATGATTGTGTAGGTGACAGAAGATGAGGGGAAAAAGAAAGTCCAAGATACTGCCAGTGCAGATGATAAGAGGGATATGTTCATGCAGATAATACAAATGACTTTTATGTCACACGATGCTGCGTATGATTTCTACAACAACTATGCTAGAGATAATGGTTTCGGCATTAGAAAGAGTAAGGCCAGGTATAGCAAAACCGAGTCACATCATATGCGTTATAGGCGGTTTGTTTGTTCCAGACAAGGAAAACATGACAGCAGGTTGCTAGCCGAGGAAGGACACAGCCGTAGGCTCAGACCCGAGACACGCTGCCACTGCGAAGCGCACCTGGCTGTGAAGCTTGACCAAAAGCGTGGGGTTTGGTATGTTGAAAGTTTTGAGGACAAGCATAGCCATATCTTGGCAGGACTGGACAAGGTACCTTTTCTTTGGTCCCACAGAAAAATCAAAGAGTACCAGAAAGCTGAGATAATGTCCATGGGAGCTACAGGGATTAGAATTCACAACATGATGGATTTCTTCATCAGCAAACATGTATGGTATGGCGGTGTTGATTTTACCAGGCGTGAAATATACAACCTTTGTGCCAAGGAGAAGAGGAAGCTGCTTTCAAAAGGTGATGCTGCCACAGCCATAGGCATCATGGCCAGTAGGAAACAGAGGGATCCTAGCTTCTTTTTCGAGTACAAGCTAGATAAGGATGGACATATGAATAGGATGTTCTGGTGTGACTCCCAGTCTCGTCATGATTATGAGGACTTCAGCGACGTGCTTGTATTTGACAGCACGTACAAGATGAGCCGGTATGGTATGCCATTCATACCTTTTGTTGGTCTTAACAGTCATCGGAAGACCACTGTTTTTGCTTGTGCCATAGTTTCGGACGAGACCGAAGAGACATATGTGTGGCTGCTGCAGACTTTTTTGAGGTCCATGCGTCAAAAGATGCCGAAGCGTGTTATCACGAACGCCGACGCTGCAATGATCAAGGCAATTTGGTAAGTCTTGCTAGACGTGTGGCACCGTATATGTACGTGGCATATAGAAAAAAATATGAAGATTCACCTCAGTCACAAGTCCTTGAAGGAGTTCCGAACTCTTCTGTACTACAGCACGTCCACGACCACGTTTGAGGAGAGATGGCACGCATTTTCCAAAAGATGGCAGTCGAAAAAATAGTAACATGGTTGAGACGGATGTATAAGAAGAGGAGACTGTGGGCCGCGGCTTATCTAACAAAGGGGTTTTGGCTTGGCATGAAAAGCAACCAAAGGAGTGAAAGTCTAAACTCATGCGTTCACCTCCACCTAGACGGCGAAATGACCCTGGTGGATATGATTTTGCACTATGAGAACGCCATTGTACGTATCTGTGAGAACGAGGCGCAAGATGACTGCACGGCCTCACAGAGTTTACCGGTGCCAGTTACTAGCTCGAGGGAACTTGAGGTAGCTACTTCTCATGTCTTCACTCCAGCAAACTTCTATATGTTGCAAGATGATCTTAGGAAAATTGACGGCATGGAGATTGTAGAAATAAAGCTCGGAGATGGGTCACAGTAGTACATTGTGGCCTAGAAGAATAATCGGCTTAAGTTAGACCAAATGGTCCATCCGGAATGCGGTGATTTTTTCGACCACCTCCAAATCACCTCAATTTTGGCACACATGATCTCTTGCACAAACAAAGCTAGGTTTCCAAGGTTTTATATTTTTTAGAATTTTTTTGAATTTATACTGCCCTCTATACTGATGATCAAAACATCGGTCTATACCTCAAGGGGCATTGTAAAATATATATTTTCCAAATTTTCTTTCATAGCCATTTTTGGCACATGTGGATCACCATTTAAAAAAATTTAGGTGATTTGGAGGTGGTGAAAAAAATCACCTTTGTTCAAAAACTGGCTTAAGTACCAAATGGTCCATCCGGAATGCGGTGACTTTTTCGACCACCTCCAAATCACCTCAATTTTGGCATATATTATCTCTTGCACAAACAAAGCTAGTTTGCTCAAACAAAGCTAGTTTCCAAGGTTTCACAATTTTTTTATTTTTTTATTTTTTTTATGCCCTGTCCAATGCCAGTTCAAAACAAGCGGCTTCACGGAGCCACTATAAATTGAACAAAATTATTAAAAAAAGGAAATCTTTCTTATTCTTTCCATTTATATCAAGGAGATCATGCCTACAAAAATTAAGGTCATTTCGAGGTGGTGGAAAAAATCACCTTTGTTCAAAAACTGGCTTAAGTTAGACCAAATGGTCCCTCCGTAATGAGGTCATTTTTTAGGCACATGATCTCCTACTCAAACATAGATAGGTTTCCAAGGTTTCACAATTTTTTGAATTTTTTTGAATTTTTTATGCCCTGCCCAATGCCAGTTCAAAACAAGCGGCTACACGGAGCCACTATAAATTGTACACAATTATAAAAATGAAATCTTTCTTATTCTTTAGGGTCAATCTTCTCTAGGGATGGCAATGGAAGATTCAATCATGATAACTTATGAACATTGACAAAAAATTATTTTCAAAATTTTATAATATATTTGAAATGGAAGATTCAATCATGGTAACTTATGAACATTGACAAAAAAAGATTTTCAAAATTTTCCACTTTTAAAAATATATTTGAAATGAAGATTCAATCTTGCTAACTTGTGAACATTGACAAAAAAAGATTTTCAAGATTTTCAATTTATAATATATTTAAAATGGAAGTTTCAATCATGCTACTTATGAACATTGACAAAAAAAGATTTTCAACATTTTCTAATTTTTAAAATATATTTGAAATGAAATATTCAATCATGGTAACTTATGAACATTGACAAAAAATGATTTTCAACATTTTCTAATTTTTATAATATATTTGAAATGGAAGATTCAATCATGCTAACTTATGAACATTGACAAAAAATGATTTTCAACATTTTCTAATTTTTATAATATATTTGAAATGGAAGATTCAATCTTGCTAACTTATGAAAACCTCAAGTCCATGTATTTCACTTTGTAACCTATGTACATAAGGCTTGTGTACTTTATAAAAAAACTTTTGTAATGGTAGGACAAATAAATGTGACAGATGAAAACATCGACAAAAAAATTCCATGCTAATTCAAACGTTATATTTTGCAAACACTACTTTTTCATTTTAACATTTTATCGTTCTTTTTTTATAAATCAGTTGCAGTTTACAAATTCAAATAACTAGGATAATTTCTTTTCTTGTATTTCACTCCTTTATTACAAAAATCCATTAAATTTTCATTCAACTGTTGTTCTTTGCACACACCATTACCAAGCACATGGCCACATCATGGGAATTGTATGCAGCATGTCCCATCAGTCAAGCAACATTGAAGCACCTACTGTGATCAGTGCAACATCAGAATATAAACACTGCAACAAAGCATAGCAAACCTGCATCTAGACAGTACATATAGTTCAGAGACATACTAGATTACTTAAGAGTCTGCCATACTACAACTTTCCAACAGTTCACAACCACTTGCACCTTCTAGATTCACAGTTCACAACCATACTAGCGCAAAAGTAAAACATCATCAACTATACTGATGATGAGTACCACTACCAGCTTCACAGAGGGTGACTAGATGGGACCCACAGCCTTCAGGAGGGTTGCATGCTCTACCCTGATCTTCACGTGGTTCCCACTCGTCGCTAAACCGCGTGCATGCAACATAAGGTGCTCATACAACCCATCCTTGGGAATTGGCTTAGTGGTGCAATATGGGCACCTGAACTTGCCCCACTTGTAGTACGCCACCTTCCCCTTCTCTCTGATCTTCTCGGCTTCATGCTCAATGAAGGACTCTTGGTTCCAATCGTCCACCTCATCTCCAGACTTGTACTGCACATACAAATGATTTGCATAAATACATACTTCCCATTTAGAGTAATGTAATTAACAAACATCAGATAATTGCCATTTACTAGAATTTAATGAACAAACAAACATAATAGCCACGTACAGTAATTTAAATAAACAAAAAAGGTAAATTACCATTTACATCAATTTCATTGACAAACTACAAAAATATCCCATGTAGATGCATTCATATACTGCTTATACTGAACTAAACAATAGAAATATCAAATTTAGGGAAATTAAATGAAAATATAAAAAAAATTCAATTTTAGAAAAATTTAATGGACAAACAACAGAATATTTCCATTTATATGCATTCATATATGGTATCATGAAAATACATCAGAAATATCCCATTATAGCTAATTAATGCACAAACAACACACCTTTCTGAGGAATTAAATGAAAGTATAACAAAACTTTCCATTTTAGAATAATTTAATGGACAAACAACAGAATATTTCCATTTATATGCATTCAGATATGGTTTCATGAACAAAGACCACAAATATGCCATTTAGAGCTAATTAATTATCAAACAACACAACTTTATGATATCAATAAATAAACTGCATAACAATCCAATTTAGAGGCATTCATATAGGGTATCATGAACAAACAACATCTCATACAAATTAATAAACAGACAAAAAAACAACTTGGGATTACCTCATACACGTTGTCGTCGTCGTCATAGTCAGAATCATACGGGTCGTTGAACCCAGTGATGGCCAGCTTCCTCTTGGTGCCAGCAGCTTCCTCTTCCTGCAATATAAGTAATTCAATTATACTACTAACTACATAACACAGTATGCAAAGGTCAAGCAATCTGCAATGTGCTTCTAATAACCTAAAATGATACCTTGACCTAAAATTAAACTGTATCCAAAGGTCAAGCATTCTACAATGATAGCCTGGTCAAACTAAAATTTTAGGTCATGCTGACTGTGGTCCTTCAAACTATAATGTCAGACTAGGCACCAACACTAATCTTGTGAGTGCTCAGGACTGCCAATGGAGATAGTACATTCTTTGATGTACCCCTACAACTATATCAGTGAGCCATTGTGGTTCACAACAAGTAATTGCATTTAGTTCATCTGGCTCATGTAATGTAGATAGTGGTGCATCAGCTGCCCTATTCTCTGAACCTTATATTGGATGGTATATTGTAATGCCATGAGCTTCACGGAAGGAAAGCTTTGTGCAATTTTTGATGCTAGGTGTGAAACTATTTCATATGACATTCATGCATGGAGTTATGCAACAACAACTTAATATGAGTTGGTCATCTGGCATAGTTGCATGTCTAGCAAACCTACTTATGGTTCACTTTATAAGTACAGGAATCCTACAGATCAAAAATAAACCTACCTACAATTTTAGTTTATGGATAATGAAGTGAAGCTCCTAACTATTTTGAAATTGTGCACTAGTTAAACGTACTGTGTTCATTTCAACAATTAATTGATAGACTTCAAATGAAGGAAGTAGGATTTTAACCTCATTTATACAATATCAACTTAAAAGCAACTCTAGCAGACCCTGCATCCTCCCGGCCCGCAAAATGTGTTTGCAGTTCGCGGAAAAACGCCTTTGCGGGCCGGCGCGGACGGGCGCGGTTGCAGACCCCGCATAATGGACCCGTAAAAAAGGATATTCCCGGAATATGCTTTTTTACGGGTCGGCTTTGCGGCGTCTGATCTGCTGCAGCTCCTCCCGGCCCGCAAAACTTAAATTTGCACCAATTTGATCTAGCATAATGCATTTTTTGCTTTTTCAACAACATTGGATACAATAGACATCACCAAATCTTTGCTAGAATAGCAAGACCAAAGAAAACAAGAACCACAAGTATGCATTTCAGAAGATTTCCAACTTCCATAACTGCTCCCACAAGTTGGACTAATATCTTCTCCATGCATTCATTGTTTATCTGTGGATTCTTGATTTTGCATTCTTCGTTCTTCATCTTTGGTTCGAAAGAAGTAGACGTTGCTTCCCCTCTAGTTGCACATGTAGCCGCATCATTGCCTTCGATTGTATTAAGGAGTGCACCAACATCTATTAAGTTTCTTTCTATCAATAAATCAATGTATTGGCCTTCCCAAAACCAAAATGAGCATCCATCGTCCTACACAAAAGAATGAGCAAGTTCGAAATGAGCTACCGCAAATGAGCTGTCAAATGAGAGCTACCGCAAGTGCACGTACCCCGTCGTTTTTGCATTTAAAGAACACCCATCCGGGGTGCTTCGGCGTGCCCAAAGTTAGCTGCAGCACAGTCCGCGTGCAGTCGTCGCACTGTATGAGCGGCATCAGCAAGCCACAGAGACGCTGGGCGAGCGCCGAGCCCGGTGGACGGCCGGACGAAACCATGCCCGCAAACCGTCGGTGGCGGCGGGCGGACGAACCCGTACTTGCATGTGGCGATGCGCCCTTGCCGGGGCTGCGGGAGAGCCTCCCTGACCACTCCATCGCTTGGCGCAGCAATCGGCGGCCGGAAAAGCCAAATCCGCGGGCCTGCGACGAAGTACCGCAGATCCGCAAATCCGGCGGCCCGCTGATGCAGGGGGTAGGGAGGGGAGCCCTCGTGCGCGTGGAGGCCTTTCTGCGTGCTCCTGCCGGCCGCTTTTGCCGGAATCTTGGGCGGCGGTCTGGCGGCGGCGCGAGGGAGGGAGAGGAGAGGTGGTTGGTGGGGAAAGCCCGGGCTGAAATGTCCCCCTCCACCAACCGCTTCCGCTTATATGCGGGGCACCGCAGCGGCGAGGGGGAAACCCACGAATCTGCGGGTTGAGGCCAAGATTTTGCCGCGCCCCTCAAAATTTTTTGCGGGATGGGGGTCTGATCGGGCAGGTTTTTCCGCCCCGACCCGCATTTTGGCGGTTATTTTGTGGGTCGGGGTGGGATGCGGGGTCTGCTAGAGTTGCTCTAATAGATAGCTGCTCAGCCCCTGTCGTGGCCCACTGAGGGAATATGCACAACAAATCTAACAACATATACAACACAGAACAAAATCTAAGCACATGCGGCAATCCAGATTCTAATATAAAAAACCTAACTCTCATTATGATCTCTCTAGCATTCTAGCACGAATCAACTACAAAAAACCCTAGCTCTCAAATGGGGTTCCCCATTATTTCAAAAAACCCTAACAACCAGAAGGGGGTGCCGCATTCAATCACAAATCTACTATAAAAAACCCTATCTACTAAATCTTCTGCTTATCAACTACAACTATGAAAGGAGGGGAACGAGAAGCATTACCACATCCACCACCTGCTTGTCGCTCGCCTCCGCACCTACATCCAGTGCGCCGCCAGACGCCGTCACCACCAGGTCCGGCACGACGGAGTCCGAGCCCACCACCCCCTGCTCCACCAGATCCGCCGCCACAGCGACCGCACCAGCGACTGCGGGTACAACATCTCCCGCACCGCCGACGGCGGCCACTTCTTGGACGGCATCTGCCGCGGTGTTCACGGCCTCGACCACAACTCCATGCGCAGCGGCGGCAGCGCCACGACCTTGCTCCATCGAAGCCTGAGAGAACCCGCCGGAGAGAGGGAGGCTGTGGGGTTGAGCGAGTAGGTGCGGTGGCGGGGCGATGGAGACGAGGGGGAGACAATGAGACAAAGAGGGAGGGAGTGAGGCGATTTGGGGGAAAATGGTGGGGGCGATGCGGCCGGTGGTGGTTCCCCCCTCTCATAGGATCGGACATTTTTGGAAGTTTTCGTGCGTGGCATGGCCGCGTGGCTAGCCCACGCCCGCCGCACGTGACAAGGAAAAACGAAACGCCCACGTACAATACATGTATACCCTCAGCGTACAAAAGTAATCGGGACGGTGCGGGCTCGTACAGGGATCTACGCACGCTCTACGATCTCTACGCGGGCATAAAAAAGACGATCATGCCCCTCTTCACGAATCTTTTTTGACAGATCTCAGCCGTCCTTGTGTTTCATGCGCCGAGCGTTCATTTCAGGGAGGAGCACCGGAGCAGAAACGTAGCCCATGCTTTCTCCTCACTAGTTGGGTTGGAACTTCCCGGTCGTCCTTCTAGCCATGTGCCTCGCCTCTTGCGGGTATGGATTAACATGCGATATGCCGACGGTGCCGTAAAGTCACAAGATTTCTCCCAAAACCAAGCCCAAAGTTTCATTGTTGGCAACGAAATCTTACGAATGACATCTAAATCCATCTGCATAAAATGCTCCTCGAAGATCTACACTCATTCCATGCCATCACCGCGATGTCAATTTAACTCGGAAACTAGTTCTGGCCTATTATCCTATTGTGGTGTGATGACTGATGGGCCTCATCATGCTTTCCCTCGGAAACCAATTGTCATTTAAAATATGAGTCGAATGTCCATCCCCAATCCTCTAAATCAAGACTTGTTCCAGAACTTCCCGGCCATCCAAAATGGACCTCCAAATCCTTGAGGGGCGGGACCGCGGGAGACCAACTCTACCGAAAGGAAATCCCGACACAGGTAATACAAGGCCTTCAAAAATTGCGCGCTGAGAGTGTTTGGCTTCTGCACCAGCCGCCATCCCTGTTTCGCTAGCAAAGCAAGTGTAAACAATTCCATCTTTTAGAATCCCAAACCTCCCACATATTTTGGTTGAGTCAGATCATTCCATGAAACCCAAGTTGTTTTCCTTTGACCCTATTTTGCACCCCACGAGAATTTTTGAAGCATCGACTCGATGTGTTCACATAATCCTCTTGGTAATTTAAAACACCCCATAGCATAAGTTGGGAGACCTTGATCCACTGATTTAATAAGTACTTTGTTTCCCCAAACTGACAAAGTTTTCTCTATTTATCCTTGTATTCACTTCCACACCGTTTCCTTTAAATACTTGAACACCCCGTTCTTTGATCTCCCGCATGGTACCGTTGGTGTGCCTAAATATATTTCAGGCATAATCTCCTGATGTGCATTCAATCCCTGTTTAACTTCATCTCTCAGTTCATTCGAGCATCCCTTACTGAAAAAGATTGAAGACTTCTCTAGATTTATCTTCTATCCCGAAGCATTGCAGTGTAGATGTAGAACCGACATCACTTCGTGTGCAACAACATCATTTCCTTTCATGGAAAACAAGCTATCATTAGTAAACAATAAGTGACCCACCTAGAAGCCGTGGGTGCCACTTTAATCCTAGTCTATTCAAAGTTGTTGCATCTTTCTTTTGATAGCAATGATAAACCTTCTGCTGCTAGCAAAGAAAGACAGAGTGAGATAGCCCCACCTGATGCCACGAGTCAGTTCAAAATCCTCGAGGTGGTGCAATTGAAGAGTTCTTACACATATCATCACCCACGAAATCGAGGCAGTACCAAACCCCAGCTTTCCCATGACAGCCCCCAAATAATCCCAATCCCCATGAAGCCTTTATTATATCAATCTAAAGTGTGCAGTTACGATGCTTCTTAGCATTGTTTGTTTAAATTGTGTGCCCATCAGTATAAAGTGCTTAGGCAAACAAAAAATCATGTGACCGTTAGTATAAATTGACTTTTTGTCCTTGACATCCACATTATGCTTCTATAGAGGAGCCTTCATTTGTGGGGCAGTTAAGCCATAAATATTGGAGTATAGCAGTGTGCCAAAAGGTGTTATTTTTTTCATTACTCGAACTAATCATATGTGCATTACTTATCAATTATCATAACAACACTACATTAGCTAGTCCAAACGAGTTCAAAAAACAGGAAAGGGAAGAAGTGAGTTCAACGTACCGCCTGGAAAACTATTGCATGTGCTCGTCATCGAAACACATATTATGGGGCGAAAACCCGACGACACAAACATAAGACTGTGATACTCAACAAGTTGTAACAACTCGGAATGGGCAATGTGAAAACATGACAATAATTTTCTAAGCACCCAACTGTGCTCCAAAAGGGAAGAACCACATGTTCGACCAAAATCCACCAGATGAGGCGGACCGTCATCTTCCAGCAAAACAAGACCAGTGAGACAAGCCCCGACTACTACACGACAAAACAATCGCTTTCTGAGGGGGCGTGAAGCACCATCTTGCTTAGCAGTACAAATCCTCATCACTTGAATAGGATATGAATCAGCTCTTGTGTGCCATAGATCCCTTGTTGCATCCCAATCCTATACATGGCTAGCAAGATCTAATATGTCGGTAGAGATTAATATAGCTATGTGCCCAAAGGTGTTTTTTCTTCTACATCGACCTAATTCCCTGTGCATTACTGATTAGTTATCATACCAAAACTACATTAGCCAGTCCAAACAAGTCCAGAAAACGGGAAAGGGAAGAAGCTAGTTCAATGCACCGCCAGAAAACCCATTGCATGTGCTCGCAATTGTAACACATGCTATGGGGTGAAAACCGAATGACACCAACATAAGATTGTCCCGCTCAACAAATTGTAACAACCCACACAGGGGCAACTCGAAAATAACAGAGGAATGTTCTAAACACCCAACTATGCTCCAAAAGGAAAGAATCCCCAGATGAGACAGACCACCATCTTCCAGCAAAACACTACCACTAAGTCAAGCCTCTACTACTACACAGGTAACACATCACAACAAACGATCGCTTTCATAGGGAGAGGCACCATCTTGCACAATGAAGACAAATCCTCATCGCCGCTAGAATACTCGATGAACAACATTTTGTGCACCTTAGATCCCCATTGCATCCCAATCCTATACATAGCTAGCTAGATCTAACATGTCTATGGAGATTAAAACTGAGGCAATGCCATTGCGAGCATCAAAGTTCAGTTACATTCCATGCTATGCCTCGCAAGAAATTGAAAAGCCTATGATAGAATCTCTAGGTTTTCTGATACTAGCACATACTCTACAATTTATAGAGCTGCATTATGCATGTGTTGATGCGTACGGAGGTGGGCATAGTGATTGCTGTCACTATCTGAGTAAATTGCTCAAAACCACCACATTTGTGGCTAGGGTACTCTAAAACAATCGCTTTTGTCAAAAATCACAAAAGACCACCACTTCTGCGTCAAGTGAATAACAAAATGCACTAATTCAGAACTGAGCTGCGTTAATAGCAAAACTGACAGGTGGGACCCACATGTCTGGGCTGATGTGGTGAAGACTAGTCCTAGTCAATGTTTGACCTGCTGAGGTGGACGGGGTCCCACTTGTCTGTCTCATACCTTCTTCCTCCTCCTCAATTTTTTCTCTCTCTCACTCCCCTTCTCACCAGCTCCACCGGCGGTTGGAGATCGAGTTCAAGGAAGCGTGCCTGCCAGCAAGCCCTGCCCTGCCCCATGCTTGCAACACCATTGCGTCGCGCCCGCTGCCATCCCGCTCCTGCGCGCCGCCGCTCCGACCCTGCAGGGCCGCCATCTCGCATTTGCGCTTGCAGCGCCGCCATCCCCGCGTCCGTGCCTGCAATGTCACCGCCCTGCGCCCGCACCTGCAGCGCCGCCGCCATCCCACGTCCGCACCTGCAGCGGTCTGTCGCAACCCCCACCCCATCGTCGCCATGGAGCTCGGGGTCCAGCCCGCCACCGGCCGCCGGCTGCAACGCCGCTGCAGGAAGAAGAAAAAGAAGTGAAAAAAGATGAGGGGCTGACTGGTGGGCCCATGTTCCACCTCAGCATATTGTCCATGTAGGCATGCCAAATCAGCTTGACATGTGGGTCCCACCCGTCAGTTCCAATGTTAGACGCGACTCAGTTCTGAATTAGTGCATTTTGAAGTGGTGGTCTTTTGTGCTTTTCTGAAAAGCGATGGTTTTGGAGTATCCTAACCACAAATGTGGTGGTTTTGAGAAATTTACTCTCACTGTCTAAAGAACGTTTACTTCTTACCTATTTTACGTACTTCAACTTTATGTAGGCTCTCATTGACGAGCGTATAATTTCTCTAACACGCTGTAGATGAAGATTTTGGTACTTTTGAAATATCAGGTCGGATCAAAGAGTGAGGCGGTAGGCATGCGTTCATTAGCCGGTATTGTTCCTGCAATGTTCATTATATGTCCTAGTATACCCAGCTAAGAGTCAAGGCTTTTATACATTGCTTGCATTATCTTGTAAAAAAGGCAGGGGCTTATATTTAGGGCCGCTTTGGGTTGTGCATTTTCATAGGAATATTGGAGGATTTGAACCCTAAGGATTTTCTTGATTGTCTTCTCAGCCTTGTTTGTCTAAGCACTTTTTGTTTGAATCTCCAGTCTCAAGTCTCAACTCAACTGGCTGTCCAGCGGGAGCTCCTATACAACGCTGCAGGCGCCCGTTAACGATCCGGCGCCTGCAGCGCTGCTAGCATGGGCCGGCCCACTAGCGTGCTGCCTCAAGTTTGTTTTCATTTTTTTTACGAAAATAAAAATATGAAATGAAGAAAGGTTTACACATTTAAAAAAAAGTTCATCCATTTGAAAAAATACGTTCATATCTTTAAAAACGGTTCATAAATTTTGAAAAAGTTCATTAATTTGAAAAAAAATTCATTCAAATTGAAAAAAAATCATTAAATTTGAAAAAAGTTCATAGAAATTGAAAAAAAGTTCATGCATTTTTAGAAAAAGTTCATGGAACTGAAAAAATAGTCCATCCATTTTCAAGAAAAATGTTCATTAAATTTCGGCAAAGTTCATCAATATTCAAAAAAGTTCATCAATCTCCAAAAAGTTCACAGAATTTTCATAAAAAATATCATCCACCGGCGCCTAGATGGGCCGGCCTATTTATGGACGCCACAGGCGCCAGTTAACAAAATTCACGTTAAGTGGCGCCTGTGGCGCCAAATAGGAAATGCCCTGTCCAGCAGCCGAGAGAACTCCAAGATCATCATGTACACGCCTGGTTCACTACAGGCCCAGCCCATTCCCTGGAAGTAGCGCACGCTCGAACTCACGTGGATCGGAACTTCACCTTAAAAAAACACTGATGGAGATTTTTTTTTGAGCGATAACACAGATGGAGATGGATCCGTCCGATCGTTTACTCTGACTCTGAACGACTCTGATCGTGTTTTAAAAAAAATTAATCACCAGTCTCATGTCGTTGCTGCCTTGTGGTTTTCTAGCCAAGCTACTTCGCACAAACTGGCTTGCTCTTGTCTTTTTTAAGCAATGTTCCGTCTCTTATCTAATCCTCCATCATGTTGACAGATCGTCAGGGGCGAAGCTTATTCGTTAGGGCCGAACAAGCACGCACACAGCCAGTGTCTCTCTTTTAAATGATTATCTTTTTTACATTTGAGTATCAGTTGTTGCTACTTATACATCAACCGAGAGTAAATTGGCAAGTATTTATCAGGATTTTGCAGGTAGACTTGTTCGTGTGCGGTCTTGTTCAAGTAAGCTCACGATTTGTGAGTTTAACCACTTCTACCATACGAGCAGGGAGCTCCTATTTCACGACCTGGCGCTCGACCTCTTCTACCATGCACGGGGCGGCACGCCACCTGTTTCATTTTGTTTTTTTATTTTCCTTTTTTTATTTTTGAAAATAATCCGGCATTTTAAATAGTAGAATGATTGTGAACTTCTGAAGAAGTGTTGAGCAACAAAAAATGCCCGCGCATTAACATTGTTTGTAATTTTGCAAAAATGTTCGCATATACAAAAACTCTTCATGATTTTTAAAAACATTCGTATATTCAAAAAATGTTCATAAATTTCATGATCATATTTTTGTGAATTCAAGTAATGTTCGTGAATTTCATAAAATGTTCGCAGAAAACAAAAAAACTGCATCTGTTCAAAAAATGTTCGTTAATTGAAAAACTTTTCATGAATTTGGAAAATGCTCATCAAAACAAAAAATAGTCATGAATTAATATTTTTTCTTCTAAAATTCAGTAAATGTTCAAGACTTTTAAGAAATGTTCACAAATATGTAGAAAATGTCCACGAATTCTAAAAATTTCAAGATTTTATAAATATTTTCATGAATTTGTAAACAAATGTTCACAAATTCGAAAATTTCCACAAAATACAAAAAATCTTCATAATTCCAAAAAATGTTTATTAATCCGAAAGATGTTCGCAAAAATGAAAAAGAAAAAGAATAAGTAAGTAAAGATAAGAAAAAAAAAGAAAAAGAGTACTAAAATTAAAATAAAAATGAAGGAAAGTAAAAAAATGATAAAAAAATATAAAAGAAAACTAAAACCAGTCTTTTAGGGCTAATTAAAAACTGGTTCAAAGAAGGTTCTAGAAGCTCTCAATAATCAGTGTGGAATAAAGCCTAAATGGGCCGGCCCAAACACCAGTTAACGCATCAGCGAGACCTAAACCCTCGCTGAAGTGCAGAGCGACATGGCCTGTGCCGGAGCCAGGAAAATCGAATGAGGGGGCCGAGGGCCGTTAAAATTTGTTGAGGAGGGATAACACATCAAAATACACAATTTTAGCAGCAGATAATCACTTACACACATGCATATTAGGCTTAAATGAGGAATGTTACGGGGGGCAGGGCCCCTGCTGGTCCCCTGTCTCCGCCACTAGAGATGGCCAGCCCAGGAGCGTGGGAGCCACAACCTCCTTTTTTCTGCATTTTTTTATGTTTTATTTTTTTATTTTTTGCTTTATTTTTTTAACTTTGTTGATACTTTCAAATATTATAAATATATATATTACAACAAACACACTATACAAAACAATTTGAAAAATGTGGAATAGAGGATCCAAAAAATGTTAAACGTATATAGAGAAAATGTTTATAACATATAGGAAATATATGTAAAAATGTGTATGAATGTATAAAAAAATGTTAATCAAGCATTTGAATATATTTGAACAAGTCTTTGAAAAATGTCGATCAAGCATTTGATTTATTCGAATATTTCTAAAAAAATACATTTTATTAAGAAATGATGATATTTTTATCATATATACAAAAATGTTAATTAAGCATTTGAATAAATGTCAGATAAGTATATAAAAATTTTAATCAAGCTTTTGGAAAAAATTTAACGTGTATAGAGAAAAGTTGACCAAGTGTTCAAAAATGATGACATTTTTTTATCATGTATATACAAATGTAAATCAAGCATTTGAAAACATGTTGAACAAGTATTTTAAAAGTGTTAATCAAGCATGTCGAAAATGTTAAATGTATAAAGAAAAATGTTAACCGTGTATGAATAAAATAATGAATTTACTTATCATGTATATTAAAATGTTAATCAACCATTTGAGAAAGTGTTGAAGAAGTATTTCAAAAATATTAATCAAGCATTGTTCATAGAAAAAATGTTGACAATGTATTTTAAAAAATGTTACACTTGTATTTGAATTTTTTTAATAAAGTGCTTCAATTTTATTTAAATTTGTATGTATAAAATGTTGACTATGCGTTCAAAAGTTATTAATCCGGTATTCGAAAAATGTACAACATGTATTAGGAAATTTTAGTTGATATATAAGAAAATGTGTATATAAAAACAATTAAACCAAAAGAAAACACAGAAACCCAATGGAAAAACAAGAAAGAAAGAAACAAGCATTCGAAAGAAAGGAATTTATTAATGTTAATCCAGCATTTGAGAAATATTTACAATACCTAGAGAAAAAATATTGACCATGTATTAAAAAAATGTTAATGTTGTATTGGAGAAATGTTGAGCAAGCATTTGATTTTTTTTTACATACTTAAAAAAAATGGTTGACCATATATACATACAAAGTGTTAAACTTGTATTTGAAAAAATGTTGAACTATATTAGAAATATTTGTTACATATATACAAAAAAACACAATGTGTATGGAATAAAAGGAGACATAATTTTTTTTTCAAAAATGTTAACCAATTTTTCAAATTTGTTAAACATGTATATAGAAAATGTTTCAAATGTATAAGAAAAATGTGGAATGTATATTGAAAACAAAGTTAACATGTGTTGAACAAAAAAGAAACCGATGAAAATTGGCAATAGATAAAAAAAAAGAAAAAGCAAACAAAAACAAAAAATGAAACACCAAAGAAAACAATGCAAAAAATGAAACTGAGAAAACCAAGAAAGAAACAAAGGAAACAAAGAAAAACAACAATATCAAGCAAAAACAACGAAAGAAATAAAGAAATGCAAAAAAAAAAACCCAGCAAAAACCGAGAAAGAAACAAACAAAAATGAAAACCCGGTAAAAATGGAGAAAGAAATGAAAACCAAAGATAACAGGAAAACCATAGAAAACCATGAAGAAAACGAAGAAACCCAGTGAAGTAATAATGGAAAACAACAAAAGCAAAGTAGAAGCAAACAAAACAGAAGAGGAAAAAGGGAATTGAACAAACGAAGCGTCGAATGCCAACTACGTGAGAGCTATGTCTTGCATTAAACTAGCATCTCCCGCTGAAGGATTTTTTTTTTTCTCTACTGTAGTAATTGGGCCGACCTGCTTAAAAGAAGAAAAGGGAGAGAAAGAGCTAGCGAAACAAGGTTTCGAACCCTCGTCTCCTAGACATGACCTAGCAACGCTAGCCACTTCTACTAGGTCTTGTCCATGATGAACTAAAGACGCGACCTCCTTTAAGGTAGAAGAGCTGATTATTTCCATGTTTTCTGTTTTATTCAGTTTTTTTGTTTGTTTTCTTTTGTTTCTTTCCTTTTTTATTCTCCATTTTTCATTCTTTTGTGCACTTTGTTCCTTCGCGTTTTGTCTGTTTTGGTTTTCATCGGTTTTCTTTGTTTTTCTCTGTTCTATTGAATTTTTTTCATTGTCTTTCTTCGGTTTTCCTCAAATCTTTCTTGGTTTTCACTTTATTTTTTCTTTGCTTTTGATTCTTTCTTTCTAATTTTCCATCGGTTTTCTTCAAATGCACACTTGATCAGCATTTTTTAGACACATCTAACATTTTTTTTAAGTTCTTGATGAACATTTTTCATACACAAGTTTAACATTTTTTAATGCATGGTCAACACTTTTTCTATACACATTTAACATTTTCCAAATACTTGATCAACAGTTTTTCTATACACATTTAACACTTTTTCTATACACATGAAATGCTTGATTAACATTTTTCTAACTATTTCAAATACTTGTTCAACGTTTTTTTTTTCTAAATTCTTGATCAACATTTTTATATACATGATGAAAATATTTCATTAGTTTTTTAATACATGATCAACAATTTTTGTATTTATATTCAACATTTTCCCGAATGCCGGATTAACATTTTTAGATACTTACATTTATCAAATATTGATTCAAAAATTTTCAAATACTTGTTAGACATTTAAAAAAATAGAGTGTTTTTTGTAATATATATTTTGAAATTATTTAAAAGTATAAACGATAGTATAAAATGAAGCGAAAAACCGGAAAACTAAAACAGAAAACAGAAAACAAAAACAGAAAAAGAGCATGTGGCCTGCCGAGCGCGTGGGCCGGCCCATTTTGGTCGCCCCTTCAGTGAGTCCGAAGGTGGACTCGCTGATGACGCCGTGCCAGGTATCCCTAGCAATGGAAGGAAAAAAAATCAGACCGGCCCAGTTTCTGTGCGAGGGAAGAAAACCTTCGGCGAGAGATGCTTAACGCTCGAGATATAGGCCTGGCGATAGGGATCAGCATACGAGCAAAGTTTTAATATTCTTCATGGGCCACCAGCTGGACCAGAGAAATGGCATTAGTGACCCAACCTCTCGCTTTAATTCTTACCACCAAGTATGCCCGTGCGTTGCAATTGGGAATTGTTTCCAATGTGTATTGAAATTTATATAAGAAAATTCACTCCAAAATACTGTAAACTGCATCATTCAAATAAAAGTACAAATTTGAATTCCAAATGCTGCAACTTATTAATTATTTTAGTTAGCAAGTACTCCCTCTGTAAACAAATATAAGGCCATTTAGATTACTACTCTAGTGAATAGTGATATAAACGCTCTTATATTTGTTCATGTAGTTTCTATAAGGCATGAAAAAAATAGACAAATATTAAAAAATGTACACATTTTGAGATTACAAAAAAAAAATTTAAGTGGACGAACACTTTTTAAATTATAATTATATTTTCCAAAAGGGTTAAACACTTTTGAAAAAATTATAAATATTTTTTGCTAATACATCAACAATTTTCCTTTTTCAAAACTAATTTTATAAGAGCATTGAAATGTATAAGTGATGTAAAATCAGGTCCATGCGATAATAGAGTTGAATGTTTTAAACTCTTCTGTTGGTTTTCCGTGCAGCTCCTCTGCGCTCGTTGCCATGTGGCCTTGGCGTTGCCACTAATGCCTCCTTGGTAGCATCCTTGTCGTCTTCGGTCGTAGCACTCATGTGCTCACGTGTGGCGACTTAGTTCAATGAAATCAAGGAGCTGCTCATTCGCCATAATGGTGATGTTGGCGACCTATTGCATCCAAGGGCTGGAGGGTGGCTAATGTTATTCCTCCCGAACTTGATGCCAAATGGGAGGCAGTGGAGCTCCAGTATAGAGTCCATGGTGTCTTTCCGTGGAGGACGCATTCGGTCAATTGGCCTAGTCCCCGGTGCCGACGATTTTAGTTATGTAGGAGGAGCTCTTTTGGATCAAATTTTGATTTGTAATCATATGTTGGTGCCTCCTTTAAAATGTCAGGGACCTATGTATAATTTTTGTTCTTCCTTGTATCCCGATGTAAGGTGCTCCGTACCACACTTAGTAGTTAATGGAGCATTTGGCGCCTTCGCGCCCCTTCATAGTGTTAAAAAACAAGGTAATCTCGTCCCATCATCTGAGTTGAACATGCAAAAAATCCCCTCCTATCAAGTTGGTTACCACGATAGCATTACATTTCTCCTGTGTTCCTATCAACCAAGTTAATACTAAATTTTCTTGTACATTTAACCTTTTAGTATATCAGCGATCATATGTTTTATCTCAAGTCAATAGTAACTAATGATTAGAAATTTCAACCATTCTAGTGCATACAAAAATGTATGTTCTTTGTTTAACATATTACGATGACAAGGAAACTCAATCCAAATTCGAGCATAAGTCAAACTTCTGTCAAACTTTTACAGCTTTGGTTAACATGGACTCGACTGGAGCAATGGTCGTATTGAAAGGACAAACAATTTCAACATTGTTAGACGATGTTCAATCCAATAATCCCTTGCTCGTGCAACTCCTTGAGACTGTCCAACAACTCTGGCTCCACTACCCACCCTTTTGTGCCTCCCACGGCCACGTGCATGCAAGAGTTTGCTTCACGCGTCCAACTAAGAGGTGAGGGGATCTATGCAAAGGCATGTGCTCACAGGAGGCCGTTCAAGTGGATACAAAGTATGTCTTGGTTCTACCTACAAAGACGGGGAAATACACACACACAAATTTTGATTTTATCCTATGGATGACACAGATAAATCCTATACTTCTTCAACTAGAGATATGGCAAATATACCAAGCTAAACTAGGTGGCCTTGAGAACAAGTCCCCTGGTTCCTCGAGCTAGAGGCTACTCATCCCAAATCAAGAAGAAGTTGAAGTCAAGAGTAACAACAAGGGAGAAGGCCCTGATGACCAAGCTACATGTGAGAAGTTCCCCATGTCTCTCAATCTCACGAGTTGCAATTTCTCTCTCATGTAAAAGACTCGATGAAAACCATGGCAATCAACTTGCTTTGTCCTCCTTCTTTTTGCATGTTGCAAGAACTGCAATAGGATCATGTTTGGTATATGCTACTCTATCCATGTTTTATAACATGGGTTGGTTGGAAGCAGATCCATTGTTCTATATTTGTAAATTTGTTCCACTAAATGAATGATATTAATTATCTATCATGGCCATGAGAAGGAAGCATGTGGCTCCTTACTAGCACAATTTTTATTTTCTCTTGTGAAATTTAGGTGCTTGTCTTTACGAAGCTTCAATGCAAGGTAATATGGTAATCATAATCTTAAATCTTATGATTTTAGGGACATGAATTTTTTGGATCCAGGAGAAAAGCACCTCTTGTATTTCTTAGGCCATTTGGAACTTTTTCATATGTGGACAAGGTATTGATACATGGATTATATAGAAACAAAAAGGTTGAATATAGGGGGGCTGAAAGAATACCTAACATATATGGTGGTATAGGACCCCGACCTCCAAGAACCCACCAGTTTAAGGGATTGCGATAGTCTTCAATGTGATGCATGCATCACGGCCAAATTTAATGATTTGACACAAGATGAGTCAAAGAATATTTCTAAACCTTAGCAGTTGAGTTGTCAATTCAATCACACTTGAAAAAATTGCTCAAGATAATTTATTAGTAGAAAATATGTCAAGTGTTGATTGTTTGGTTGCAGCAGAGTAACAAAAACATCAATACCTAGTAGATGCCAAGTACAAAGTATCTTAAATAGAGCAACAATTGTCAAAAGCATAGGCATGAAGACGGACAATGGGACGTTGGATGGATAGAAACAATTATGATAGAAATTTGGCTTAGAACAAACCCAAAGCTTCAAGTATTTTGGAACAGAGAGAGTAGATATAGAAGTCATCTTCTCCCTGTACTTTTGTGTGCTAGCTCGAACAAGGACGACTTTGTTAGTGAACATTAGGATAGGGTGTGCGGTCAGTGCTCCTTGCTCGCATGGTGTTTCTTCTACGTCTCGAATCATCTGATTTGTATTTATTTATTTTCAAGTTGTTGTCGACGTTAGGCACTTTTTGTTTTAAGTCTTGAGTCTCAAGTATCACAAGTCCAGATCATGTAAACGTTCTCCTGACGCAGATCAATTGGTACATGGCCCATCACTCAAATATTTTCTCGAGCCATGGGAGTTAATCGATCGTCTGAGGGTGAAGATTAGTTACGCCAGAATCCACACGACCAAAATTTCTAATTGAAATTGTTATTACTGAGTATCATTTTTCTTTTTTGTCGAAAATTAAAATATTGAGTATCGACTGGGAAGAGGATTTGTAGCACTTGGGTGCTCCACACCCCTATATGAACATTAAATTCAAAAAGGTATCGGGATTTTTTTAAAATATCTAGGGTTTTGGGATATGAAACCTGGTGCCCAATCTAGTTTCATGTTAAATTTCGTAAAAAAAATACCAGGGAAAATATCTGTGACAAAAAAAGACAAAATTTCCCGTGTATAAAAAAATGTTTGAAAGGATTTTATTCGGACTATATTTTCTTCGCCACTAATACATTACCTGGTATTTTTCAACGAAACTTCATACGGGTTAGATTGGGCACCCAAGTTTGAGATCCCAAGATCTCTGATTTTTTTTGAATTTCCTAGTATTTTTTGAATTTAATTTCGTATAAGGGGGTGGAGCACCAAGGTGCTCTTGTGTATTTGCCGTATCGACTGTTGTTACTTACACAATCAACCAAGAGTAAGTTGACATGTGCGTATTTATCGCGACATGCATACCATGATTTGTTAGAGCAGACTTGTCTGTTTTCTTGTTCAAGCGTCGTCACTATGATTCGAAGTAAGATGTTATCATTCCTTCGTGCTTCGCTAGAATTTTTTAGAATCGGGTTGAAGTAGTTCACTAGAAAAAAAGGCAACCCTACCCCTCGCGTTGTCCCATGGGGCGACTAGGGCGGCGGCGCTACTCTCCTCCTTCCTCGCCCCCGCGCTCTCTCTCCCCCGCCTCCAACATCGGCCGGAGCCACTAGGGTAAAGCCCCTCTTGCTGGTCGGTGGCGGGGCCCTTCTCCCCGCCGCTCATGGCTGGCCGGCACTGGGCGGCCTGGCCGGGTGGCGGGCGTTGTGCTCGTTTGGGGGTTAGCTGTGACACGGATCTCAGCCTAAACGGGGTCCTAAGCTAACAGCTTCCTCTAACAGGAAACCCAAAAGTATGTTCCATGAGCAAGAACGGAGATACATGAGCTTAAAACAACAACTGGTCAGAGTTCTCTACATGTGAACAACAACGAGAAATGATAAGGTCCTGATGACCAAGAAACCGGCGAGCCTTTCCTCATGTCTCTCAACCCCCCCACGAGTTGCAATTTTGCTCTCATTCGAGGGCAAGATCAGACTATGGCAATCAACTTGCTTTGTCTCTCTTCCTTCCTCTCTTCTGCTTCGTAAGGACTATAGGTGGTGTTACCATAATGTTTGATCTATGCTACCATATACATCTTTTATAATATTGTTTGGAATTAGATGCATTGTTCCATTGTTTCTTTTAGTTTTCTTCTAAATTTTCACTATATGAGGTTATTAAATATTTATTGTGGCCATGAGCAGGAAGCACGTGCTTCCTAACTAGTGCCACTTTCATTTATTCTTCTAAAATTTGGGTGCTTGTGTTTATGTAGTTTTATTGCAAGGAAATATGATGATCAGAATCCTATAAAGTAGGGGCATGATTTTTTGGCTCCTGGAGAGAAGCAGCCCTTATATCTTGCAACTACCAAGAACTTTTTGATTTTTGTTGATAAGGTAGTAATTAAATGGGTTGTTGGGGGAACAATATTGAATGCGGGGCAAAATGGAATTATACAAATAAATAATGTGGCATTGGGCATTCCAATGGAATGGCCGAGGACAAAATCTCAGCTTGAATCTATCGCGAAAGAGCATAATTTTGAATTAGCTCGTCTACTTGCAAAGTACGAGTTAATGAGTAACCTAATTACAATAGTCAAATCTAATGTCCTTTCTGCGAAGGGAATTTAAGCAACATGGTAGAATAGTATTCATTCCCTACAAATTGTGCTGAGAGTTGAGAGGTTGGTTTTGTTTTTAGTGCGAATGGGACTTGGGAGGACTCTGTTGTTCTTAAAAGATTGTAGAGAGTAGTGGATATGTTTTAGTCTTGTTTACCCATATGCAAAGGAGAAAATAAATTGGAGAAAGTACATAGGAAGAGACCAGGGGAAGCAGGAAGAGCATTTGTTGCTCTAAAGGAATGAACCTAGAACCATGGATGAAGGAGACATGAAGGAAATTCAAGAAAAATATAGCATTGAAATGAAGAGGTGAAAGACCAAAGAGATACCATGAGGAAAAGCTTCGAGGCAGTGGTTTGTGATGGGTTAGCTCTAAGGAAATGATGACTAATATTAATTACCTCATGATTAAATTACAACTAACACATAGATGGCTCTAGCAAAACACATGTTGAGACCAGCTGATCTTACTGGCAAATGGTAGCTTTGCCTTACTACATGAGTACATGACAATACAATTAATGGATCTTATAATATATAATATAATCAATACATTAAAACAAAATAACAAAGTGGGAAGGTTGGCAACGCCGTGTATGATTTTCTATTTAGATTGGCTCAAGACCAGGAAATCTTTGTGTGTAGACCAGGATTCTTCTGGCATGGATGGAATGAAAATATGGTTCCATATATGACATAGGTTCTCCCAGTTCCAAAAGTTGCATCCGCAAGAACGGAACAACAAAGAGCCCAAAACCTCTTAATCGGGCAACGGATCTAACAACTACTAGAAGAAAGAAGAAGGAGATACTCCATGGTGGTGGAACTAGCACATGTTATTGTTGGTTTTTAGGAGGAAGAGAGAATGCGGTATGGGAGAATTGCTGAAGCAATAGAGGTAGAGTGATGGGCATGGTTCTTCTTGATAATGGCCGAGAACATTGGAGATAATTGAGTGGCAGCATCAATTGGAATATGTGGCCATTGAAGAGAACCTACATCTGCTTTGTAATAAAAGCACACAAAGAAGTCGGATCATACGAAAACTATATACTCACTCTATTTCAAACAATAGTGCATATTAATTTCGTGCAAATTCTAACTTTCAATCTTTAACCAAGCTTGTTGGAAAAAAATCACCATCCGCAACACCAAATCAGCAAATGTAGATCCATCATGAAATATATTTTTGTACATTATATTTTTTTTAATGTAGATGCTGACATTATTTTATAAATTTACTCGAACTTTACAAGATTGATTATGGAAAATACTAGTATGCACTATTTTGAAATAGAGTAAGTACATGAAATATATGCCTGAAAATGCATCCTGAGCTTATATCCCAATGTATTAAGAATGGTGCGAACTGAGCCTAGCTCGGATGGTTAGGTTTCTTATGGTGGAACATCCCACCAGGATTAAGTCCTAGACTTGGCATTGGTGCTCGCATTTTTCTATATTTATTTCAGGCTTTCTGGTGATCTTCGCTCAGTGGAAGAAAACGTTCCCGGCGACTACGATGCACATATGGTGATTCGCCAATCTCAAGATATTTGCCGTTCTAGTCTCTCGGAGTTGCTCATAGGGGTAAGGATGAGTGTATGTGCACGTATGTGAGCGTCTTTGATTGTACTGTGTTCAAACAAATGTATTAAGAAGGGTGAGATCCTATATGGGTGCACATGGTGCACAAATGCCTTTACTATGGTGCTAGTGCACCTTATTTGCATTGAAAATGGAACACTCTGTGGAAAAACTAATTATTAGGAAGCAAAACTGATATGTAGATTAATTAGATATGAGTGTACATAATTTCTCTTTTCCTAAAAGGAACATTTGCACATATTGAAGAAATATTGCAAACTTCATTAACTGACTTGGTTTGCTGACATGGAGTACAGTTTGGAGTTTGATCATGAATTAAAGGGTAAAATAAACAAATGAAAGGGTAGAACATGAATTACAAACTCAATAGATGTGGACTAAGATCAATAACAAATGGGCTGGCGTGGTGCCTCACAAATGCAAAAAAAGTCAATGAAGCATGTTTTTTGTTGTTGTTAACTACTTCCGCAATTCAGGTTTATTGGGCCCCTTGTATTTTGGCTCATACTTTGACAATCTATATGACTAACTAAGTATGAGGTGTATGCTACTAAAAGTATATTATCGGATTTGTATTCGAAATAGGTTTCACACTGTATAATTTTTTGACATATAATTTACATTATATTAGTTAAATTTATGGTCAAACCTTATGCAAGATAAGAAGGAGCCTAATAAACACAGACGAAGGGTGGAAGACGCAATATTATGGGTATTCTACTAGTGCAAAGTGCTACCATTGAGACAAATATGGCTCAAACTACAACTAAAATAATAAACATGATCCAAAGATCGATTAACTATTCCTTGATTCTGCTATGAGTGTCATTTCTGTTCGACAAAGGTTTAGTCACTAAGTTATTATGACATGATTCACTAGTTAGCACTCCAATATTTGCTTGAGGCTAGGGATGATAACAGATGGAACAGAGTGATGCATATTTATTTTCAGTTTTTTATGTGGAAGTGAAAGTGGATACATAAACCTAGAAAACTAAAACTAATATTACCAAAATGGACACAGAAAAAATATGGTGCAGAGGCTAATATTAAAGCAAACGTCTGCCGGATCTAAAGACTCCTTGAACTATATATAAAAACATAAGAAACCAACAAACTTAATCAATTGATAGGACCACAATGTCTTTTAATAGTCTCCTAAGTTTGTGGCCTAACTACTAAACTAGCTGCACTGACGTGGAAGCGCCTAGGAGTTGTATCGTGGATGGGCGAGTGGCGTCGCGGTGGTGGCCTGTGTGTTGGTTGACTGGGGTGGGTGCGCGTGGTGTGCTCGCGTGCCCAACTGCTTGATTAGGAATGGTGAAACATAGATTGGAGGTTTTAGCGGGGGGTTGAAGCACCATCTTACCGGGCAGTACAAATCCTCATTAGCGCTTGAACATCATTCTCTTGTACGCCTTAGATCCCCGTTGCATCCCAATCCTATACATGGCTAGCTAGATCTAACATGTTCGTAGAGGTTAAAATTGAGGCGATGCCACTGCCAGCATAGTAAGCAAGTGTGATCTATAGATACGCTCGTCAAGTTCAATTACATTGCAAGGTATGCATCGCTAGAAACTGAAGCCTATGATAGAATCTCTAGGTTATCTGATACTAGCACATACTCTGCAATTTATAGAGTTGCACCAATGCATGTGTTGATGCCTACAGAGGTGGGTACAGTAACTGCTGCCATTATCTAAAGAACGGTTACTTTTTACCTATATTATGTACTTCAACTTTAAGCAGGCTCTCATTGACCAGCGTATAATTTCTCTGACACATTGTAGATGAAGATTTTGGTACTTAAAATACCAACTCGGGTCAAAAAGTGAGCACGGTGGTCAGGCGTTTATCAGCCGGTATTGTTGATGCAATGTTCAATATATGTCCTAGTATACCCAGCTAAGAGCCAAGGCTTTCAAATCGAAAAGACTCTTGCATTGTCTTGTTAAAAAGAGGAGTAACTTATATTTAGGGCCTCTTTGGATTGTAGGATTTTTATAAGAATAATGGAGGATTTGAATACTAATAAGTTTATTGATTGTCTTCTTGCCTTGTTTGTCTAAGCACTTTTTGTTCAAATCTCGTGTACAAGTCTCAGCTCAACTGCCTTCGTTTTTTCTTTTTCTAAAACAACTCAACGGGCTGTCTTTTTTTTCCCTGAGGAGGGAACTGGCTGTCCAGCAGTCGAGAGAACTCCACATCGTTCATGTACGCCTGCTCCACTCCCAGCCCAGCCCATTCCCTGGAAGTAGCGCACGCTCGAACTCACATGGATCGGAACTTTACCAGAAAAAAGAAATGACGGATAGGGATCCGTCCTATCGTCTACTCTGAACGACATGGCTCCTGCCTTGTGGTTTTCTAGCCATCTGCCTCACACAAACTGGTTTGGTCTAACAGCAACGGAGCGTTTCGTCTCTTCCGTGCCATGGTTGTTGACAGATCGTCGGGGGCGAAGCTTATTAGGGCAACTTCAACGGGCCGATTCAAACGGACAGTGCATTTGTCCGTTTGGATCGGCCGCCGGCCCGGCGTCCATCCAGTTTTGCATTTGGGTCGGCAGTGCGCCCAATGCACCGACCCATTTCATGTCCGCATCAATTTAAAAAAAAGAGGCCCGCGGCCAATCATGGCACCGGCCATGTCTCATCATGCCGGCACCATGCCAGCGCCGACATACAATGCCGGCTTCAGAAAATATCACCATATATAGTTCATGCTGGCGTACTCGCCAGCCGGCCGGCACACATGCCAGCACAAAAAAAGGGTGGGACTTGAGTTCAACCATGCCATCGCGGCCCCCGTGGTCATGCCAGCACACCTGCCCGCATACAAAAAAGACGGCGCTCGCTGCCGTAGATCACTCGTCGTCGAACTTGAGCATGTCGGCCTGCATCTTCTCGAAGCACGGCCTCTTCCTTGGCGACACGGTCTTGAGATCCACCTTTATGATCTCCACCCCGGTCATCATGCTCGCGAGAGCCACTTCTTTGGCTTTGGTCTTGGCGTTGGCAGCCTCGATCTCTAGCATCTTGGCTTGCTTCTCCGCCTCGAGCTCGAACATCTTGGCTTGCTTCTCCGTGTCCATCTCAAGCCTCCTCCTTTGGATCTCCATGAAAGCGTCCATTTGCTCCGCCTTGAAACGTCGGCGCTCCTTCTCCCTTGAGTCCTTCTTGTTCATCATGCCCTCCACGCTTGCGATCAAGGCGTTGGATGCCGCATCCTGTCGGAGTAAACGATCACGGGTAGCCTCATCTGCTCCCCATGGTATTTCAAGACATCGGGGCCAGCTGCTCCCCTCAAACCTCAGAGGCAAAGAGCCGCCTTCTTTGTGCCGGCTGCTAGAAGGCGGCGGAGCCCAGAGGGCGGCCATGAGGTGGGCTGACTCCTAGCAGGCGGCCTCCAGGGAGGCCGGTTCCTAGCAGGCGGCCCCTCACTCCCTCGAACTCAGCACCTCATTATAACGACGAGACGGGGCGTGGCTACAGTGCATCCTGCCACCCCCGAATCCAGGGCAGAGCGTGGCCACAGTGCAGCGTACTGGGCGGACATCCCTCGCCCCACGCGGCACTGTTGCCACGCAGCCCATGACATCACTTATGGCAGAGAAGGCCATGCTCCCACTACGGGCTGTCGGTACGGCCCGCGGGCGGCAGGCCCTACCTGTCCGTGAGAAGCCAGAAGGCGGCCAGCCCTGACCAGTTATTCGTAGGAGGAGGCCGACTTCCAGCAGGCGGCCCTCCCCCTCCCTCAAAGTCTGTGCGCCAATAATCAGAAGAGACGGGGAATGGCTACAGTGAAGCCCACCAGGTGGCGGCACTATAGCCATGCTCTCCCTGACAAAGCGTGCATCATCAGTGGCGCGGCCACAGTACTAAGCAGCCGGTAAGACCCGCAGGCGGCGGGCGCGGCCTGCCGGCGAAGTACGAGACAGCCGGCGAAGTACGAGACAGCCGGCGGGACCCATCAGGCGGCAGGCCCCAGCAGCCGGCGACCAAAGACACTGACAGCCGGGTCCTACACCGGGCCAGATTACCATTGTACCCCTGGGGGTAGGCCTATATAAACCCCCCAGGACACCCATGCAAAGGGTTCAGCATCATAGATAACACACACACACACACACATAGAGAGAGAGGAGCAGAGCTAGCCTTGCCCTTCTTCCTCCTCTAGCCAAACAACTCTAGGAGCAACCTTGTAGCCACTCTATTGGTATAGTGATCATGCGGAGACCCCACAGAGCAGGACTACGGGTGTTATCTCCTAGGAGAGCCCCGAACCTGGGTAAGATGCGTCGGCGCGCATGTTTACGCCTTATCCTGTTTCCAGGCACCACTCTTCCCCACCATGATAAGCCATCCTTTGGCATATATCGCACGACACCCCCGACACATCCCGCTTGTCCTCCTTCTTGGAGTTGGTCTCCCTCCTGCGGCCGTGCCGGCTCGCCCGCCCCAACCTCCTCCATGGCTTGCTTCCCCCCACGCGACTTGAGGGTGGCATATTGCGCCTTGAACTTCTCCTCGTCCTTGATGACCCGAAAGCAATGGGAGAGGTTGAAGCACTTGCCATTGTGTTGAACCTTGAATGCCTCCAAAGCTTGAAATGCCTACAAAATGTTTTCATGCAAGCATATGGGCAAATGATATGCAAATGAACACGCAAGCATGAACTTGATGACACAAAAGAGGGCGGCTTGCTAGCATACCATGTCTTGCATGCCGATGCCGCTCACGGGGCGGGCCTTGACGCTCTCGAGAGTGGCGCAAGACTTGTTGCACTCTTGTTGGATCACCGTCCATCGCTTGGAAATGGACACCCACCCGCACGTGCTCACAAGTTGGTAAGGTGGAAACTTCTTGCGCTCATGAAACTCTCGATGGACACGAATCCAAAGGTTGAATGCTTTTGTTCAGCGCCCGTCTTGGGGTCTTGTCCAATGTCTCGCCAACACTTGCAAAGAAGCTTGTCCTCGGCCGCCGTGTATGCCTTCGTGCGCTTGCTCTTGTGCTTCGGCTTAGGACCGGCAGCTTGGTTGGCGAGCTCGTCCTCGAACAAGGGCTCCACTTCGATGTCGCACTCGTCCTCTTCCTCTAGCCCGTAGTCGTCCAGGAACTCGTGGTTGAGTGGGAAGCCGTCCGGTCGATGCCGACCTGATCACGCATGAAGGCCCCTGATCGGGATCATAGCCAGCGGCCGGCGTGAACGCCCCGCGGCTGTCCTGGCTTTGTGTCTCGTCGGGATCGTAGCCAGCGGCCGGCGCACCGCCCTCGAAGATAAGGTTCTGCATGTAGTCCTTGTCGACGGCGGACGGCATTCCCTAGAACAGGTTGCGGGCCTCCGGGAGCATGCCGGCCGGCGTCTGCCGCGCGCGTTTCCTCGCGCCACCGGATGACGAGCCACCGGCCACTGGGGTGGCATTGAGGTCGATGGGCGCGGGCGTGGAAGGCGCGACCACGCTCACGTCGGGCGAGCACTCCCTGAAAAGGCGGGAGGCCTGCGGGTACACATGGAAGCCAGGCACCGGGTTGCAAGCCGACGCGCAGGCTGAGTCGGGCAGCATCATCCGAGGAAACGTCGATGAGCCGGTGCTGGCCGCGGCGACGGCGGCGTTGAGGAGGCTGTACTGGCCAAGGTTTAACCCTAGCATGTAGAGCGCCTCCCTCGTTGCCGCCGCGACGCGGGCATTGGTGACCTCCTCCTGCGCGGCGGCGGCGACGGCGGCCTCATCCCGCGCGTCCGCGGCGTGCCTCCGGTCCTTCCTCTTGGCCGACTCCCTTGCCCGTTGTGCGGGCGTCAGCGGCTTCTTTGGCTTGGCTGTGGCAGCGGTCTTGCGCGGGGCACGAGGCTTGCCTTTCCGGGCGAGGGCGGGGACGCCAGACGAGGCGAGGGGGGCGAGGGCGGCGGCGGCGTCGAGGTCGATGGTGTCCTCCATGGCGGGGTGTGGGGCGGGAGCACGCACGGGAGGGTTTTGGGGGAAAAATGGTGGTGGCTGCCACCGACCGGCGGGCCCAGGGAGAGGAGTAGGCACGCGCGCGTCCGTCTTGTGTCCGCGCCGACACAAATCTGGCTCAAAAATGGGACAGGAATGGGGTCGACAGGCGGACACCAAGCGGACGCGCGTCCATTTAGATCGGCGCGTTGGACCGACTTTTGTGTCCGCGTCGACCCAAACAGACGCCAGCGAATGAAATGGGTCGCTCCATTGAAGTTGCTCTTAGTTAGGGCCGAACGAGCAAGCACACAACCAGTGTCTCTTTTAAAGCGTTTTTTTTTATTTTCGACGTTTGAGTGCCAGTTGTTGCTACGTATATACATCAACCGAGAGTAAATTAATCTTTATCTGGATTTCGTTGGTAGGCTTGTTAGATTAGCCTCTTGTGTGAGGTCTTGTTCAAATAAGTGTAAGTCTGTCCACGAGACGGGCGCAAGTTCGGTCCGCTAGTCATCAAGGATCCGCGTGTTTTTTTTTTTTTTGAAAAAGGAGGATTACTCTCGGCCTCTGCATCCGAAAAATGCATGCAACCATATTATTAAAAAGGTTTGTCGAACAAGATGCAGTGGACATCAAAGACCTATCCTATTATGTGACCGTCATTCAAACCGGTTGAAGATAGCCCGTACTACCATCTCCTATCGATTGCACCCAGTAGCCAAATGTCCCTAGAGGTCGTAGAAGTGAGTAGCACCCAGTAGTCACCAACGATCCACGTGTATGCCTGCGAGGAACCTACGACACCCTTTTTTTTCAAAAAAGAAATATATTAATATCGCGGAGATACCAATTACACCTGACCTCTGCAACAACGCAATATCGTAAAGAGATTACGGACACACACGGCCAAAAATAATAAGAAGAACAAGAAGAAAAAAGATCCTGCAACCGTGATCAATTACTCGTAGCTACAACACGAACCACTGTCTAGACAACACCCGAAGTCCTAATTCTCCAAAAGTAACGCCTTCAAAAAGGAAACAGTATACAAGCACCGTCATCACCCGATCCTAGATCTTAGGTTTTCACCTACGACACCCATGTGTTGAACCTATGCATTGTATATGTATCCTTCCGTGTTGCGCGCGTATTCTCGTGATATAAAGGACGACAGTCCGGCATACGTGGACCACACTTTTCTCCGTGTACTGCTCGTGTGCTGCAGTCAGATGGAATCTTTAATTAAGATTTTACTGGTGAGTTATGGTGTATATTATATCAAGGTGACACCGACATCTAGCACATGTCTTACCGGTAGCCTACCATGCACATGATTTGGAGATCCCTTTTTAGTGTACGAGTCAGCTAGTATACTGTTTTTCATGTCAGCGCCCTTGTACACTGGGTATTTTTGAATTTGAACTCAGGCCGGTCAGGGTTTTAATCCGTTCATTCCATGATCAGCGGCACAGTAAACGAGAAAATACGTGCATCATCTCACACATGTTAGCTATCATATATGCATCTCACACCGAGCTCACGGATTGGTTGGTTCTCGTCAGTTCGCGAACAATGACTACCAGTCCCTTGAACCTAAATCCATCGGCTCCATCGCTGTTCTCCATAGTTTCATAAATGGCGGTTGTCGGTGCTTTGGAGTTAATGGATCCGTCTTTGATTCTCGTCAGTTCATGAACAACGACTACTAGTCCCTTGGACCTAAATCCATCGGCTCCATCGTTGTTCTCGACAGTTCCCTAAATGGCGGTTGTCGGTGCTTTGAAGCTAACTCTAACGGATCCGTATTCGATTCTCGTCAGTTGCCGAACAATGACTACCGGTCCCTTGGACCTAAATCCATCGGCTTCGTTGTTGTTCTCGACGGTTCCCTAAATGGCGGTTGTCGGTGCTTTGGAGCTAACTCTAACAGATCCGTCTTCGATTCTCGTCAGTTCTCGAACAACGACTAGCGTTCGCTTGGACCTAAATCCATCGGCTCCATCGTTGTTCTCGACGGTTCCATAAATGGCAGTTATCGGTGCTTTGGAGCTAACGCTAACGAATCCATCTTCAGTTCTCGTCAGTTCTCAAACAACGACTACCGGTCCCTTGGACCTGAATCCATTGCCTCCATTGTTGTTCTCGAAGGTTCCATAAATGGTGGTTGTCGGTGCTTTGGAGCTAACTCTAGCGGATTCGTCTTCAATTCTCGTCAGTTCTCGAACAACGACTAGCGGTCCCTTGGACCTAAATCCATCGGCTCCATCGTTGTTCTTGACGGTTTCATAAATGGCGGTTATCGGTGCTTTGAAGCTAACTCTAACAGATCCATCTTGGATTCTTGTTGGTTCCCGAACAATGACTACCGGTCCCTTGGACCTAAATCAAACAGATCCTTCTTTTGAGTTTTGGCGGTTCCTGAACGGCGCTTACCATTCCCTTGGAGCTAAATCAATTGTACTGCTTCATATTAGTTGCTTGAATTTAAATCCCTGGATCATATTTGTGTCTAATTGGACGACCGGCAGAATATTATCTAATCTTGCATCAAGAGTGTCATTAGAGAAACACTTAGGGACCTGTGTCCAATTAGGATGGCGCAAGTGCAAAGGAAAATAAAAAAAATTGAGGCATACTTTTTCATATCGTCCGTGCACTCTGTCCAGCTTGATAAACCTTGATGATTACCATTACTTGTTCTGTCACTTTGAAAAATCCAATAAGAGCAGAAATTCGAAATAGACAGTAGTATTTTCACACTCAAAAAAAAGAAGACATTCTCGTATTTTGACTAGAGACTGTCTACCTAGTAACCATTACATGACCCCTCTTTCTGAAACCTCACGGTTCAGTAAGATAGCTCGCAATGATTCATCAAATCGTGGTGGCTCGGATTGATAGGTATCCCCATGCAAATAAAAGTTCAGGTTCCTATTTGAGCATAGCACGACAAACACAACAATAATGTGAAGAGCACATGTACTAATTGGTAGTTAGACTAGGGCTTAAATGCCCACAACTTGCTCTGAACAAGAGTGGTAGTAGCTCAAAATCGATCGTGAACTTTAGCTGAAAAATGGTGAAACGGTAGCAGTGGATGGCACGAGCTGCTCACAGAGGATGTCGCAAAAACTCCAGCAACAGATCAATAACTTCAGAAGCGCCACGGGCAAAGTACTCGTCACATGACCTCTTACATGTGTCTTCAGCTTCTAGTCGTTTACCATCCTTTTCCATTTTGGCTTATATGGACACACACACACACACAACATGGATGATAAAAAGTAGAAAGTATTGAAAAAACCAATGAAAAAAGACAGAAAAATAAAAGAGAAGGAACAAAATAAATTATGGAAAACCCAGAAAGAAACAAAAAAACAAAAGTATAAGGAAGAAAAAAGAAAAACAAAAAAAAGCAGGGAATAAAGAAGAAGAAAAAAACTGGCAAAAAGTACTAAGAGAAAACAAAATGAAACGAAGGAAAAAAACTGAAGGGAAAAGAACTGGAGCGAACGAACTCTAAGGCGATCACTACGAGCTACTCCCTCCGTCCCATAATATAAGAGCGTTTTTTAAACTAGTTTAAAAAAACACTCTTATATTATAGGACGGAGGGAGTAGAACAAAATACAGAAAACGCGCAGCGCCCATGCTACAAAAGGGGTTAGCCTGCTACTGTCGCCCGTAGGCGATTCCTATTAGGAATCAGTACGGGCGACATATAGCTCTGGCGAGACCTGCTTCCATCTCGCGTGGACGCGCCTATGTCTTGCTTGTGCGAGATGTAGGGCGCTAAAGGCAACCGCGAGGCCGTAGGCTATAGCCTCTTTTTTACAGTTTTCACATTTTTTTGTTTTTACTTTATTTATATTTACTTTTGGTTATACTTCCAACTATTCTTAATATATATAATTCAAAAAGCACTTTACATAGAACATTTGAAAAATATTAACCATGCATTTAAAAATGTTATATGTGTATAGGAAAATTGTTTCCATTGTACTCCCTCCATTCCTAGATATAAGTCTTTTTAGAGATTCCAACAAGTGACTACATAAGAAGCAAAATGAGTGAATCTACACTCTAAAATATGTCTACATACATCCGTATATTGTAGTTCATTTGAAATGTCTAAAAAGACTTATATTTAGGAACGGAGGGAGTATATGACAAATGTACAAAAAATGTATGTGAAAAAGTAGACATAAAAAATATTCATTTCTAAAAAAGTTAATCATTAATTTGGCAAAATGTTAAACTTGTAACTAAAAATGTTCCTGGTGTATACAAAATATGTAGTATATGTATGAAAATAGTAGAGATCCAAAAAGATATGTTTAAAAAAATTAATCATGTATATAAAAATAGTAAACGTGGATATATAAAAAGTTAATCATTTATAAAAAAATTATCAGATAAACAAGAAGAATGCACGATGTGTATAAAAAAATAGACATCAAAACATATATTTTATTCATATATTTGAAAATTGTTAAACCTGTATTTAAGAAAGATAGATGTGTATCACAGATGTATATCATGCAAGAAAACAAGATAATTGAAACATTTATTTGACAAAAATATTAATCATGTATTTGAAAAATGTAAAACATGTATTAAAAATATATTCTTGATGTGTACTAAAAATGTACAATGTGTAACAAAAAATGTAGATGTGTGCTGTAAAAAGGAGAGGGAAAAAACAAATAAAAACAAAGGAAAACCAAATAAAGAAACGACCGGAAGCTAAAGAGAAAAAGGAAACAGAAAACTGGTGAAAAATATTGCAAAAAAAAAAGAAACAAAGAGGCCAAGAAAGTTGAGAAATAAACAAAGAAAACCATAAAAGGGAAAAGAAGAAATAAAACAAAAAAATGTGTAAAAACCGTAAAAGCAATGAGAAACGGGTGAAAAACAAAAGAAAACTGAAGTTATACTAAAGAAAACTAGTGAAAAAACAAAATGACCAAAGAAAAAAAAAACCACAATGAGAGAATCTAATGCAGGCGAGTCCTAAGCTAATGGGCTGGCCCACTATCATTGTACCTGAAACGAGAATGACTTCCATTTCGTATGAAGCGAGATATAGCTATCGCAAAATTTGTCAGCCTTTGGCAACAAATGTCACAAGTACACCTCCTCATGGACCACCAGGTGAGCCAGACAAAGAGGAGTGAGCGACCCAAGTTCATTATTTCCAGCTGGCCAGATACCACTTTCCTTCCATGAGCTCTTATTTGGAAGGAGCAACTAATTAAGGCATGTGAGTGCGCTTCACGCACTCACATGCACCCTTTGGAGGGCTCCTATAAAGGTCACATTTTTGTGCATGTGAGTGCGCCAAGTTGTGGGCCTAGCCGCCACCGCATGTCGCACGCTGGGTGCACCCCCGGGATTTCGGTTTTTATTTCACGCCTCTCTAGTGTTTATTTTGGTTTTTTAGCTTTTGCTTAGTTTTTCCTAGGTTTTGACGGAAAATACATTTGTTTTTTTCCGAAAAGTAGTGCTTTACAGTGAGAAGTATAACATGTGCTTCTGCGAGAAGCACAACTGGACTTCTCCAAAAGAGAAAGGCATACCTATGCTTCCACGAGAAGCACAACTATGCTTTCCGAAAAGGCAAAAGCACAACTATGCTTTCTTGAAAAAGGGGAAAACACATTATGTACTTCCACGAGAAGCACATTATGATGGTGCAAAATACCGTCAGATCCCTTGCTAGGGGTCGAAAAGTAACTGGAAGTCTTAGATCGGAGATCATACGAGGATTTTACCGAGGTTCAGGCCTCCGCAGAGTAATAGCCTACATCATGCTTGCTTTGATTATTCATGATGGAGGGATACCTCATACGAAGGGTTAAATGATGTATGAGAATGCTACCGAGAGTTGCTATCAAGATCCGATCATGAATGTTTCCTAACCTCCCCTTATATAGAGGGGGTTCTAGGGTTTACAGAGAGGCAGATGTGATCTCAGCCGTTGCCCTTGTCTTTGTAGATAAGAATGTCTTGGGCGCCCTCCTTGGGGTTTCGCCTCCGTCTTGGGCCTTGCGGGCCCTGATGGAGCCCGAAGCCGGGCACCCCTCTAGGTGAGCCTCCCCCGTGCATAACACCGTCACATTGTGCTTTAGGAAAAAGAGAAATCAGATATGTGCTTCCTAAAAAACACAGTATGGGTTTCCACGAGAAGCACAACTGTGCTTCCCGAAAAAGGAAAAGCACGGTTGTGCTTCCTCAAAAAAGGGAAAACACAGCTTATGTTTTCATAAGAAATAGAACTATGCTCGCCAAAAATGCAAAAGCACGTCATGTGTTTCCATGAGAAGCACAATAATGCTTCCCGAAAAGGAAAAACACATTTGTTCTTAAAAAAGGGGGAATTGTGCTTCCGGGTTCCTTTTTCTGATTTTGGATTTTTCCTGGTTTTCGATCTTTTTTGTTTTCATTATTTCGGATATTTTTTTGGTTTTGGTTTTTTATTCCCATGTTCTCAGATTTTTTGTGAAAAAACTCCATCCAAACCTATTAACATATGATCTAGTTTCGAAGATCTTGACGTGAGAAATCCAACGGTGAAAATAGTTTGTGATTTGAACGCATGGTTCAAGAGATAAAATGTTTTAAAAGAATAAATCTACGAAGGACAGAAAAAACTCTCAGATTGTGACAAGTAACGCACATGCAATGTCTCACTTATCAGTACCAGAGAAAGTATGAGTGGCCTTTGCAACGGGTACCTCTTAATTAGTGATGTTGCTGTTCAACACCTTTAGCATCAAGGGAGTCCAACCTTCGACGCGCAGACGCTAACGGGCTGCGGCCCAGTATGCTCCTCGCGTTGGTTGCTTGTACGATTTGGTCGCCTCACTGCAGTCACTCCCGATTTGGTTCCCCTAAGAAAAAAACTCCCGATTTGGTGGCGGGAACTTCGGAGTGAATTGATGGCATGGCTCCATCACTCCCGATTGGCTGGGCATGGTTGACTTCTCCCAGAAAAAACATCGGATAAAAAAGTTTGGACATTAAAATAACTTCATGACTTTGAAAGAAGATTGCGAGTATAAAAAAAATCATGAATTCAAAAGAAGTTCGTAAATTTTAAAATGTCCGTTGATTCAAAAATAGTTTGTGAAATTGAAAAAAAACATGAAATTCCCGGAAAAAATCACAGAATTGAAAAAGTTCACAGATTCGAAAATGCTCGCGAATGAAAAAAACAGTTCATGGGTCTAAAAAAAGTTTCATTAATTTCAAAAGAGTTGACGAATTGGAAATATTCACATATTTGAAATTTGTTAACCAAAGCAGGAGAAAAAAGAAGAACAAGAAACAAGGAGAGAAAAAAGAACAAAGCAAAGAGTTGCCGGTGTTGAGGTAGCCACACGTGGAGCTGCAGGTGCAAGAAGTGTCGTATAGTTAGGGAAGCAGTGGTGTGCCAAGAATAAAATGGTGACGCCATCGAGGCAGTCGTCAAGGTGGGTGTCAATGATTAGAGAGGAGGTCGGTGAAATTGTTGTTATATTGCTGAGTCTTGTGGACGTATATACATAGAGTACATGGACCTTGTTGGAGTACAAGACAAGGTAGAATAAATCCTATGATGTTCTCTATTTCCTAAATACAATGATAATCTAATCCCGTAAGTTAAACATGTGGCAGATATCTCAACCTAAACTACATGACCCCAGTCCGTAGCATCCTTTGCCCAAAAACCCAAAAGTCTGTACCTTGAGCCCGATGAGACGTCCCTGAGATTAAAACCAGATTTGATCAGAGTTCACTAGATGTGAACAACGACGAGAAAGGAGAAGGTCATGATGACCAAGACATGCGCGGGCCATTCCTCATGTCTCTCAATCCCCCAATGAGTTGCAATTTTGCTCTCATTCGAAGACTAGATCAGACCATGGGAATCGACTTGTTTTTCTCTCTTCCTTCCTCTCTTCCGCTTTGCAAGAACTATAGGTGATGGTATATCATAATGTTTGGTCTATGCTACCATATCCATCTTTTATAACAAGGGTTGTCTAGAAGCAGATGCATTGTTTCCTTGTTTCTTTTATTTTTGTTTTGAGGTCCCACTAAATGAAGGCTATTAATTATCTATCATGGCCATGAGCAGGTTGCATGTGGTTCCTGACTAGTACCGCTTTTGTTTTATCTTTTGAAATTTGGGTGCTTGTCTTTATGAAATTTTAGTGCAAGTCAATACGGCTATCAGAACCTTATAAAGCAGGGACATGGATATTTGGCTCCTGGAGACAAGCACCTCTTATATCTGTGCGGCCAGTCGGCCACCAGGAGCTTTGTGTTATCTATTGATTAGGTAGTAATTACATATATTATCCAGGAAAAAAAGACTGAATACAGGGTAAATGGAATAATACCAAAGAAATAAAGAGGCATTGTCCTTAGTCTCATTCAATAACACGGGCCGGAACAGAATCTCAGCTTGACTCAAACATCTTTTTGGATTCGCTCGTCTACTTGCAAAGCAAGATTTAGTTATTCGGAAAAGGGGATCAAGACCCGACCTCTACATCGAGCGATGCACACAATCATATTAGTAGTATTAGTTATTCAACAAAGGTCTGACAAGAACATACATTAAACAAACCGAAGCCTAACAAATCAAGAGTTAGCGAGTCACCTAACTGCTGTAGTTGGGGTTAATATCATTTATGCGAAGGTAATTTAAGTAACAAGGTGGAATAGTCTTTATTCCGTACCAGCTGTGTTGAGACTTGATAGGTCGGTTGTGTTTTCAATAAAATGGTGACTTGGGCGAGGCCCTTTCTTGTCCTGAGAGAGTGGTATGGGTATGTTTTAGGCCCGGTTACATATTTTTTTATAATGATTTTATTAACTTAAAATATAGCATGAAACAGATATAAAGCATAATGAGCAACACCCGGCCTCTGCATAGCTAAGGTAAAGACAACCAATATCAATGGCCTGGCGGAAGGAAAAAGGAAAAACCGACAAATCGGCAACAAAAGAGTCAGATGACCAACGCTATGTCGAAGGGGGCATGGTTACCGATATGCAAAAGAGAGAAGAGACCAGAGAAAGGAATATAGGAAGAGAGCATTAGGAAGAAGGAAGAGCAATTGTTGCTCTAAAGGAACCTAGAACCAGGGACGAAGGAGAAATGAAGAAAATGCAAGAAAAAATAGCATTTAAATGAAGAGATGAGAGATCAAAGAGATACCATGAAGAAAAGCTTCAGGGGCACTGGTGTGTGATGCGCCGGCTCTAAGGAAAGATGACTAATATTAATTATCTCATGGTAACTTACACGTGGCTCTAGCAGAGTGGAATGTTACTGTATAGTTGTCGACGCCAACTGATATTACTCGCACATGTTAGCTTTAATACATGAGTAGATAATATTACCACTAGTTTGCTTTATTACATAATCTAATCAATACACGAAAACAAACAACAAAGTGAGAAGGTTGGCAAAGATGATTTTCTGCTTAGTTTTCCTTTGAAATATATCTCACATACTTCCACTTTTAAATATATCTCACATACTTACCACTAGAATATGAAAAAAAATACAACTTATAAATTTGACTTTGAAAAAACAATATGCACTATATTTAAAAGTAGAGTAAGTATGTGAGAAATATTCTTAGAAATGCATCCTAAGCTTATATCCCAGTGTTTTAAGAAGGGTGAGATATGTTATATGGGAGCACACCATGCACCAAGGCATTTACAATGGTGCGATTGCATCTTATTACTTGCATTGAAAATGAAGCACCCCGTGTCAAACTTAATGATTAGGAAGAAAACTGATGATTAATTGACACGAGTGTCCAAAATTTCTCTTCTCATAAAAGGGCCATTTGCACATAATGAAGAAATATTTCAAGCTTCATTAACTAAGTTAGTTTGCTGACATGGAATATAGTTTGGAGTTCATGAGTTAAAGTGTAAAATAAACAAATGAAAGGGTGTACATGAATTACAAACTGAATTCATGTGGATTGATGATAATCCTCAAGTGCAAGTAATCATCATAACACTTTTCAAAGATGGAAGTGGTATGTATGGAGTGTCGAACCCACAAGGAGCTAAAGGTAAGATCAATATTTTCTCAGGTCTTGCCTGCCACTGATACAACCCTACATGCACTAAGCATCTGCTTTTATCTAAAAACGAGAAATAAAAACTACAAAGTCGGTATAAAGGGATTGAAGGAAATATGCCCTAGAGACAATAATAAAGTTATTATTTATTTCCTTATATCATGATAAATGTTTATTATTCATGCTAGAATTGTATTAACCGGAAACATGATACATGTGTGAATACATAGACAAATAGAGTGTCACTAGTATGCCTCTACTTGACTAGCTCGTTGATCAAAGATGGTTATGTTTCCTAGCCATAGACATGAGTTGTCATTTGATTAACGGGATCACATCATTAGATCGTTTAGTATGTTGCTATAGCTTTCTTCATGACTTATACATGTTCCTATGACTATGAGATTATGCAACTCCCGTTTACCGGAGGAACACTTTGTGTGCTACCAAACGTCACAACGTAACTGGGTGATTATAAAGGTGCTCTACAGGTGTCTCCGAAGGTACTTGTTGGGTTGGCGTATTTCGAGATTAGGATTTGTCACTCCGATTGTCGGAGAGGTATCTCTGGGCCCTCTTGGTAATGCACATCACTTAAGCCTTGCAAGCATTGCAACTAATGAGTTTGTTGCGAGATGATGTATTACGGAACGAGTAAAGAGACTTGCCGGTAACGAGATTGAGCTAGTTATTAAGATACCGACGATCGAATCTCGGGCAAGTAACATACCGATGACAAAGGGAACAACGTATGTTGTTATGCGGTCTGACCGATAAAGATCTTCGTAGAATATGTAGGAGTATGAGCATCCAGGTTCCGCTATTGGTTATTGACCGGAGACGTGTCTCGGTCATGTCTACATAGTTCTCGAACCCGTAGGGTCCGCACGCTTAACATTACGATGACAGTTATATTATGAGTTTATATGTTTTGATGTACCGAAGGTTGTTCGGAGTCCCGGATGTGATCACGGACATGACGAGGAGTCTCGAAATGGTCGAGACATAAAGATTGATATATTGGACGACTATATTCGGACACCGGAAGTGTTCCGGGTGATTTCGGAGAAAACCGGAGTGCCGGAGGGTTACCGGAACCCCCCCGGGAGAAGTAATGGGCCTTAGTGGAGAGAGAGAGGGGCAGCCAGGAGGGGCCGCGCGCCCCCTCCCCCTCTGGTCCGAATTGGACTAGGAGAGGGGGGGGGGCGCCCCCCTTTCCTTCTCCCTCTCCCCCTTCCTTTCCCCCTCCTAGTAGGAGTAGGAAAGAGGGGAGTCCTACTCCTACTAGGAGGAGGACTCCTCCTCCTGGTGCGCCAACAAGGGCCGGCCGGCCTCCCCCTTGCTCCTTTATATACGGGGGCAGGGGGCACCCCATAGATACAACAGTTGATTTATTGATCTCTTAGCCGTGTGCGGTGCCCCCCTCCACCATATTACACCTCGATAATATCGTAGCGGTGCTTAGGCGAAGCCCTGCGTCGGTAGAACATCATCATCGTCACCATGCCGTCGTGCTGACGAAACTCTCCCTCAACACTCGGCTGGATCGGAGTTCGAGGGACGTCATCGAGCTGAACGTGTGCTGAACTCGGAGGTGCCGTACGTTCGGTACTTGATCGGTCGGATCATGAGGACGTACGACTACATCAACCGCGTTGTGTTAACGCTTCCGCTATCGGTCTACGAGGGTACGTGGACAACACTCTCCCCTCGCGTTGCTATGCATCACCATGATCTTGCGTGTGCGTAGGAATTTTTTTGAAATTACTGCGTTACCCAACAGTGGCATCCGAGCCAGGTTTTATGCGTTGATGTTATGCACGAGTAGAACACAAGTGAGTTGTGGGCGATATAAGTCATACTGCTTACCAGCATGTCATACTTTGGTTCGACGGTATTGTGAGATGAAGCGGCCCGGACCGACATTACGCGTACGCTTGCGAGACTGGTTTCACCGTTGCGAGCACTCGTTGCTTAAAGGTGACCGGCGGGTGTCTGTCTCTCTCACTTTAGTTGAACCGAGTGTGGCTACGCCCGGTCCTTGCGAAGGTTAAAACATCACCAACTTGACAAACTATCGTTGTGGTTTTGATGCGTAGGTAAGAACGGTTGTTGCTAAGCCCGTAGCAGCCACGTAAAACTTGCAACAACAAAGTAGAGGACGTCTAACTTGTTTTTGCAGGGCATGTTGTGATGTGATATGGTCAAGACATGATACTGAATTTTATTGTATGAGATGATCATGTTTTGTAACCGAGTTATCGGCAACTGGCAGGAGCCATATGGTTGTCGCTTTATTGTATGCAATGCAATCGCCATGTAATTGTTTTACTTTATCACTAAGCGATAGAGATAGTCGTAGAAGCAATAGTTGGCGAGACGACAACAATGCTACGATGGAGATCAAGGTGTCACGCCGATGACGATGGTGATCATGACGGTGCTTTGGAGATGGAGATCACAAGCACAAGATGATGATGGCCATATCATATCACTTATATTGATTGCATGTGATGTTTATCTTTTATGCATCTTATCTTGCTTTGATTGACGGTAGCATTATAAGATGATCCTTCACTAAATTATCAAAGTATAAGTGTTCTCCCTGAGTATGCACCGTTGCGAAAGTTCTTCGTGCTGAGACACCACGTGATGATCGGGTGTGATAGGCTCTACGTTCAAATACAACGGGTGCAAAACAGTTGCACACGCGGAATACTCAGGTTAAGCTTGACGAGCCTAGCATATAACAGATATGGCCTCAGAACACGGAGACCGAAAGGTCGAGCGTGAATCATATAGTAGATATGATCAACATAGTGATGTTCACCGTTGAAACTACTCCATCTCACGTGATGATCGGACATGGTTTAGTTGATATGGATCACATGATCACTTAGAGGATTAGAGGGATGTCTATCTAAGTGGGAGTTCTTAAGTAATATGATTAATTGAACTTGAATTTATCATGAACTTAGTCCTGATAGTATTTTGCAAATTATGTTGTAGATCAATAGCTCGTGTTGTTGCTTCCCTATGTTTATTTTGATATGTTCCTAGAGAAAAATTATGTTGAAAGATGTTAGTAGCAATGATGCAGATTGGATCCATGATCTGAGGATTATCCTCATTGCTGCACAGAAGAATTATGTCCTTGATGCACCGCTAGGTGACAGACCTATTGCAGGAGCAGCTGCAGACGTTATGAACGTTTGGCTAGCTCAATATGATGACTACTTGATAGTTTAGTGCACCATGCTTAACGGCTTAGAATCGGGACTTCAAAGACGTTTTGAACGTCATGGACCATATGAGATGTTCCAGGAGTTGAAGTTAATATTTCAAGCAAATACCCGAGTTGAGAGATATGAAGTCTCCAACAAGTTCTATAGCTAAAAGATGGAGGAGAATAGCTCAAGCAGTGAGCATGTGCTCAGATTGTCTGGGTACTACAATCGCTTGAATCAAGTGGGAGTTAATCTTCCAGATAAAATAGTGATTGACAGAATTCTCTAGTCACCATCACCAAGTTAGTAGAACTTCGTGATGAACTATAGTATGTAAGGGATGACGAAAGTAATTCCCGAGCTCTTCGTGATGCTGAAATCGACGAAGGTAGAAATCAAGAAAGAGCATCAAGTGTTGATGGTTAACAAGACCACTAGTTTCAATAAAAGGGCAAAGGGATAGAAGGGGAACTTCAAGAAGAATGGCAAGCAAGTTGCTGCTCAAGTGAAGAAGCCCAAGTCTGGACCTAAGCCTGAGACTAAGTGCTTCTACTGCAAAGGGACTGGTCACTGGAAGCGGAACTGCCCCAAGTATTTGGTGGATAAGAAGGATGGCAAAGTGAACAAAGGTATATTGGATATACATGTTATTGATGTGTACTTACTAGTGTTTATAGCAACCCCTCGGCATTTGATACTGGTTCAGTTGCTAAGAGTAGTAACTCGAAACGGGAGTTACAGAATAAACAGAGACTAGTAAAAGGCGAGGTGACGATGTGTGTTGGAAGTAGTTCCAAGATTGATATGATCATCATCGCACACTCCCTATACTTTCGGGATTAGTGTTGAAACTAAATAAGTGTTATTTGGTGTTTGCGTTGAGCATGAATATGATTTGATCATGTTTATTGCAATACGGTTATTCATTTAAATTAGAGAATAATTGTTGTTCTGTTTACATGAATAAAACCTTCTATGGTCATACACCCAATAAAATGGTTTGTTGGATCTCGATCGTAGTGATACACATATTCATAATATTAAAGCCAAAAGATGCAAAGTTAATAATGATAGTGCAACTTATTTGTGGCACTGCCGTTTAGGTCATATTGGTGTAAAGCGCATGAAGAAACTCCATACTGATGGGATTTTGGAATCACTTGATTATGAATCACTTGATGCTTGCGAACCGTGCCTCATGGGTAAGATGACTAAAATGCCGTTCTCCGGAACTATGGAGAGAGCAACAGATTTGTTGGAAATCATACATACAGATGTATGTGGTCCGATGAATATTGAGGCTCGTAGCAGGTATCATTATTTTCTGACCTTCACAGATGATTTGAGCAGATATGGGTATATCTACTTGATGAAACATAAGTCTGAAACATTTGAAAAGTTCAAAGAATTTCAGAGTGAAGTGGAAAATCATCGTGACAACAAAATAAGGTTTCTACGATCTAATCGCGGAGACAAATATTTGAGTTACGAGTTTGGTCTTCAAATTAAAACAATGTGGAATAGTTTCACAAATTCGTGCCACCTGGAGCACCACAACATAATGGTGTGTCCGAACGTCATAACCATACTTTATTGGATATAGTGCAATCTATGATGTTTCTTACCGATTTACCACTATAGTTTTGGGGTTATGCATTAGAGACAGCTGCATTCACGTAAAAAGGGCACCATCTAAATTCGTTTGAGACGACACCGTATGAACGATGGTTTGGCAAGAAACCAAAGTTGTCGTTTCTTAAAGTTTGGGGTTGCAATGCTTATAAGAAAAAGTTCCATCCTGATAAGCTCAAACCCAAATCGGAGAAATGTTTCTTCATAGGATACCCAAAGGAGACAGTTGGGTACACCTTCTATCACAGATCCGAAGGCAAGATATTCGTTGCTAAGAATGGATCCTTTCTAGAGAAGGAGTTTCTCTCGAAAGAAGTGAGTGGGAGGAAAGTAGAACTTGATGAGGTAACTGTACCTGCTCCCTTATTGGAAAGTAGATCATCACAGAAACCAGTTTCTGCGACACCTACACCAATTAGTGAGGAAGTTAATCATAATGATCATGAAACTTCAGATCAAGTTATTACTGAACCTCGTAGGTCAACCAGATCAAGATCCGCACCATAGTGGTACGGTATTCCTGTTCTGGAGGTTATGTTACTAGACCATGACGAACCTACGAACTATGAAGAAGCGATGGTGAGCCCAGATTCCGCGAAATGGCTTGAGGCCATGAAATCTGAGATGAGATCCATGTATGAGAACAAAGTATGGACTTTGATTGACTTTCCCAATGATCGGCGAGCTATTGAGATTAAATGGATCTTCAAGAGGAAGACAGACGCTGATAGTAGTGTTACTATCTACAAAGCTAGAATTGTCGCAAAAAGGTTTTTCGACAAGTTCAAGGTGTTGACTACGACGAGAGTTTCTCACTCGTATCTATGCTTAAGTCTGTCCGAATCATGTTAGCAATTGCCGCATTTTATGAAATCTGGCAAATGGATAAACAAAACTGCATTCCTTAATGGATTTATTAAAGAAGAGTTGTATATGATGCAACCAGAAGGTTTTGTCAATCCTAAAGGTGCTAACAAAATATGCAAGCTCCAGCGATCCATCTATGGACTGGTGCAAGCATCTCGGAGTTGGAATATACACTTTGATAAGTTGATCAAAGGATATAGTTTTATACAGACTTGCGGTGAAGCCTGTATTTACAAGAAAGTGAGTGGGAGCACTACAACATTTCTGATAAGTATATGTGAATGACATATTGTTGATCGGAAATAATGTAGAATTATTCTGCAAAGCATAAAGGAGTGTTTGAAAGGAGTTTTCCAAAGAAAGACCTCGGTGAAGCTGCTTACATATTGAGCATCAAGATCTATAGAGATAGATCAAGACGCTTGATAAGTTTTTTCAATGAGTACATACCTTAACAAGATTTTGAAGTGGTTCAAAATGGAACAGTCAAAGAAAGAGTTTCTTGCCTGTGTTACAAGGTGTGAAATTGAGTAAGACTCAAAGACCGACCACGGCAGAAGATAGAAAAAGAATGAAAGTCATTCCCTATGCCTCGGCCATAGGTTCTATAAAGTATGCCATGCTGTGTACCAGATCTATTGTATACCCTACACTGATTTTGGCAAGGGAGTACAATAGTGATCTAGGAGTAGATCACTGGACAGCGGTCAAAATTATCCTTACTGGAATAAGGATATGTTTCTCGATTATGGAAGTGACAAAAGGTTCGTCGTAAAGGGTTACGTCGATGCAAGTTTTGACACTAATCTAGATGACTCTAAGTCTCGGTCTAGATACATATTGAAAGTGGGAGCAATTAGCTAGAGTAGCTCCGTGCAGAGCATTGTAGACATAGAATTTGCAAAATACTTATGGATCTGAATGTGACAGACCCGTTGACTAAAATTATCTCACAAGCAAAACATGATCACACCTTAGTACTCTTTGGGTGTTAATCACATAGCGATGTGAACTAGATTACTGACTCTAGTAAACCCTTTGGGTGTTGGTCAGATATCGATGTGAACTATGGGTGTTAACCACATAAAGATGTGAACTATTGATGTTAAATCACATGGCGATGTGAACTAGATTATTGACTCTAGTGCAAGTGGGAGACTGAAGGAAATATGCCCTAGAGACAATAATAAAGTTATTATTTATTTCCTTATATAATGATAAATGTTTATTATTCATGCTAGAATTGTATTAACCGGAAACACGATACATGTGTGAATACATAGACAAACAGAGTGTCACTAGTATGCCTCTACTTGACTAGCTCGTTGATCAAAGATGGTTATGTTTCCTAGCCATAGACATGAGTTGTCATTTGATTAACGGGATCACATCATTAGGAGAATGATGTGATTGACTTGACCCATTCCGTTAGCTTAGCACTCGATCGTTTAGTATGTTGCTATTGCTTTCTTCATGACTTATACATGTTTCTATGACTATGAGATTATGCAACTCCCGTTTACCGGAGGAACACTTTGTGTGCTACCAAACGTCACAACGTAACTGGGTGATTATAAAGGTGCTCTACAGGTGTCTCCGAAGGTACTTGTTGGGTTGGCGTATTTCGAGATTAGGATTTGTCACTCCGATTGTCGGAGAGGTATCTCTGGGCCCTCTTGGTAATGCACATCACTTAAGCCTTGCAAGCATTGCAACTAATGAGTTTGTTGCGAGATGATGTATTACGGAACGAGTAAAGAGACTTGCCAGTAACGAGATTGAACTAGGTATTAAGATACCGACGATCGAATCCCGGGCAAGTAACATACCGATGACAAAGGGAACAACGTATGTTGTTATGCAGTCTGACCGATAAAGATCTTCGTAGAATATGTAGGATCCAATATGAGCATCCAGGTTCCGCTATTGGTTATTGACCGGAGACGTGTCTCGGTCATGTCTACATAGTTCTCGAACCCGTAGGGTCCGCACGCTTAACATTACGATGACAGTTATATTATGAGTTTATATGTTTTGATGTACCGAAGGTTGTTCGGAGTCCCGGATGTGATCACGGACATGACGAGGAGTCTCGAAATGGTCGAGACATAAAGATTGATATATTGGACGACTATATTCGGACACCGGAAGTGTTCCGGGTGATTTCGGAGAAAACCGGAGTGCCGGAGGGTTACCGGAACCCCCCCGGGAGAAGTAATGGGCCTTAGTGGAGAGAGAGAGGGGCAGCCAGGAGGGGCCGCGCGCCCCCTCCCCCTCTGGTCCGAATTGGACTAGGAGAGGGGGGGGGGGCGCCCCCCTTTCCTTCTCCCTCTCCCCCTTCCTTTCCCCCTCCTAGTAGGAGTAGGAAAGAGGGGAGTCCTACTCCTACTAGGAGGAGGACTCCTCCTCCTCGTGCGCCAACAAGGGCCGGCCGGCCTCCCCCTTGCTCCTTTATATACGGGGGCAGGGGGGCACCCCATAGATACAACAGTTGATTTATTGATCTCTTAGCCGTGTGCGGTGCCCCCCTCCACCATATTACACCTCGATAATATCGTAGCGGTGCTTAGGCGAAGCCCTGCGTCGGTAGAACATCATCATCGTCACCATGCCGTCGTGCTGACGAAACTCTCCCTCAACACTCGACTGGATCGGAGTTCGAGGGACGTCATCGAGCTGAACGTGTGCTGAACTCGGAGGTGCCGTACGTTCGGTACTTGATCGGTCGGATCGTGAAGACGTACGACTACATCAACCGCGTTGTGTTAACGCTTCCGCTATCAGTCTACGAGGGTACGTGGACAACACTCTCCCCTCTCGTTGCTATGCATCACCATGATCTTGCGTGTGCGTAGGAATTTTTTTGAAATTACTGCGTTACCCAACAGGGATAGCGTTGCAAGATAATGAATAACATAAACATAAAAGTATTCACTACCTAATAAATATATTATAACATAATACATCATAATACAAATAGGAGTGTGGAATAGTGGTGGTAGGCTGTGCGGAATTGTCCCTAGGCAATTGGCTAAGTTGCTAGACCGATGGCAAGTTTTTATGTTGGAGAGGCATCTGCTAGCATACCATCCCTTACATGGAATTTTATGCACTTATGATTGGAACTTTTAGCAAGTATCCACAACTACTAACAAGTTCATTAAGGTAAAACCCAATCATAGCATGAAAATATATTGGCCCCCCTTCAATCCCCCATGTATCAAATTTTATGGCAGGAAGAAGTTTTGGTCGCTCTCGCCCCCCAATGCATAGTACTATCAACATACAACTACCCCTATGGTGTGATCCACATGCACGCTCATATGATAGGCACCAAAGGATAGTAACATAACCACATGCAATTTAAACCAATCATAACAATTCATCAATTAATCCATAGGACAACAAAACTATACTAAAAAACAATAGTGGTGACACAAATCATTAGATAATAATTCATATCACCAAAACACCATGTCCAAGTAGGATACTACAATGGGTTGTGGGAGAGTTGACCGCTAAAAAGAGATGAGGAAGATGCTGAAGACGACGACGTTGATAAAAACGATCACCACGGTGATGGTTCCTCCAACGGCACTCCGATGCCACCGGGAGAGAAGGGGAGAGAGGCTCCCCTCCAGCTTGCTCCTCCATGGCCTCCCGCATAGATGGGAAGAGGTTTTTTCCCTCTGGCCCTTGGCCTCCATGGCGCCCGGAGGGGCGAGAGCCCCTCCAAGCTTGCTCGGTATTTTCTTCTTTGTTTCGCAACTGTTTTCTGGCCTTTCACCGTTTTTATAGCTGGAGATCAGTAACTCCGATCGGTCTGAAATTTTGAGGGGATTTTTCTCTAGAAATTAGCTTTCTTGCGGTGGAAGTAGGGCAGCAACCGACTTATGGATGCCCACAAGGGCCCATGGCGCGGCCAGAGGGTGGTCGCGCCACCTGCCCTTGTGGGGCCCCCGGGAATTGTTTTGCATTGATATCTTCATCCAAAAAATCACGTATATTCCATAAAAAATATTAAATCGCTGGGGTGTTTTGACCTTATAGATATTGATCTGTAGAAGAAAAAATATGCAAAAAACAGGGACTGGCGCTGAGCACTAGATTGATAAGTTAGTCCATAAAAATAATATAAAAGTGCACCGAAAACATATATAACTGATGTAAATATAGCATGAATACTTAATAAATTATAGATACGTTGGAGACATATCAGTTGACAACAACCACAATACACTGAAGCGGAACAAACAACTTATTTGTGAACATCTGCAGCCAATTGACGCTTTGGTTGTGTTGAAAATCCCTTTCAGTTCGGTAATACTAAACATAGATGGGTGTGGAATTACGAGCAGATAGGGATCTCTACTATCCGGTCCGCATATTGTCTTCTTATTGACACGAAGAGGAGGAGAGAAGTTCGGCTGGAAGACTGATCGACTCCGTCTAACACAACCGCAATCCAGGATCAATGCAAGAAGCTATGAAAATTAGAGTTTCGGGGGGGAATCAAGCAATTTGCGTGGCATTTGGCTGGAAATTTAGTCCCAACTAAGTCGGTTCAACACCATAGGAACATGTATGATTCTGAGGTGTGTCCGATATGCAACGGGGCAGTGGATGACTGTCAGCGTGCACTAATAAACTGCAACATGTCGAAGTGTGTTTGGTCACTTTTGGATGAGGATCTTTTCGAGGACATCATCGCATGCAATATCCCGGATGCAAAACTATGGCTTCTCGAGATGATGGAATCAACAAAGGAGGAGGAGCTTTTGAAAATTCTGGTGACACTATGGGATATTTGGTGGGCACGGCGGAAGGCCATCCACGAACAGGAGTATCAATCACCAGTTTTAACTTTCTATTTTGTTGAGAAATACTTGAAGGACCTTGCTTTGATCCCTGCCAAGGCATGGAAAACACTTGAAATATTAAGGCTAGGCCGAATCAAGGAATAAGGAGGACTTGGACGTCTCCTTTGGAAGGTTGTGCTAAACTGGTGGTGGACGCAACAATGTTAATTTTTTTGACAAGGAAGCTTATGCACTTGTCTGTAGGAACGAGCATGGCATTTTCCAAGGCGCTTCAGCGGTCGTGATAGATGACCAAGTGACACCAAAGATCTTAGAAGCAATGACATTTCATGAAGCATTACCTCTAGCATCAAATCTTAATTTGAGAAAGGTCTAGATGGTAACTGATTGCATGGCCATGGTGCATCATCTGAAGAGGCCATATTTGGGTGAAAGTTCCAAAGTTATAGACGATATCAAAGAGAATATAAAAGACTTTGAAATCTGTCTCTTTGATCATGAGAAAAAGGGAGAAGAATTGGGGGGTCCATAGCTTTCTGGATTAGTTGGTACTCTTAATTTGGGGCGCCATTTGTGGCTACTTAGCCCTCCTGATTTCGTTTGTATTGAAACTTTCATAGAACTTGAATAAAGTTGAGTAACCCCCCCCCCCCCCCAAAGCATATGCCAAAAAATTCAATGAAGCGTGTTATGTTCAGAGGTGGCGGCGGTGAGTCCCTCGCGCTAAGTAGACCCATCTCACGCGGCGTGTTCAGAGGTGACGGTGGTGCGTCCTCCTCTTTCCGCTCTGGTTCATGTGTTGTCCTCCCTCAAGGAGGACATGGTGGTCCGTGGGTTTCTCCACCGGTCCTTCATCAAGTAGGAGCCTGACGCTCGGCGCAAATGCTAGAAGAATGCGCGCTTCGAGAGGGATTGATGCTTCACATCGAAAAAGCCACCTGAGCCAAAGTCCTCGTCAACGAAAAAGCCCGCTCCGCCCGAGTACACGCCGGGCTCCAAGAAGAGGAAGATGGGGACTCTAACTACCCCTACGGCACCTTCGTTCACTTGCACTTCAGAAAATGCAAGTGAAGTGTAGCTTGTCCTACTGTTGTGTCCTATGTCAAATTGAATTATGTGTTGTCCTACTTCTATGTCCTATGTCATTGAACTATGTATATGTATGTTGTATCAACTTGTCCTATGTTCTACTATGTCAATTTGAACCATGTGTTGCATGTCGAATGGATTTGGGAAGAAGAAATGGGTATTGTTATTGGAGCGGAGGACAAAACAAGCGTCACTGTTTGTTGTCGGCAGATATAAGGGGAAGGTTTTTGAGACTTGCCTTGGGAAATGCTCTTATTTGTCTAGCAAATAAATGTATGCCCTATGTCTATCGGGTATAAGGTGACGTCTCATTGTCATATAAATCCGCGTAGGCTCACCGTATTGTTGTTAGTACACCGAGTAAACACAGCCGACACTTGTAGTGTGTTTGGTTGTAATATTAGTTGAGATTCTTAATATCGCTATCCCTAATATTAATGTTAGTGCTAGACATATAATTAACAATCAATTAATATCCCGTCTAATATCAATGTGCATTGGACCCGGGACGTATACTAGGTAGAACTATGCTATCGTATACCTAATTCTATTTTTTTGAGAATATCGTATACCTAACTCTATTATACCTAAATAGTTGATCCTTTAACATGCACATATGCCACCTCATCAAAGGTCCACCATAGCATAGCATGCATGCGATTTTTTCACCATTATTTGATCTCATACACACATCTCACCAGGCCACACATGCCACCTTATCAAAGGTTCACTCAACTTGCATTGGATTTTTTTCATTATGTTATACCACTTAAGTTCAATAAATATTTTTAACCATACAATAATCAAATATAATACTCCCTCCAATCCAACATACGTCGGTATCTAGACAAATCTATAAGATAAGTAATATAGATAGAAGGGATTATAAAATATGCATTTTTAGTTTTAGAATTTTAGTTAATACAATATATTATTAATTCAACTATTTATGAATCATACAATCAAGTCACTTGAAATACTATATTGCAATGGATTCCGCAGCAACCGGGTATCCTCTTCTATTAAAAAGGAAAATGTGATCTTGTATACTGTATTACACCAAAATATCCTATTTGCCGGAAAGACCAAAAAAGCATCTTGGTCATTATCCTCGCGCCGCGCGGGGTGGCTTCCCTTCCCTTCCGATGGACTCGCCGTCGGCTCCGCCCGCCCTCCTCCTCAGCTTCCGCGCGCTGCCCTACGGCAGCAGCAGCAGAAGATCCCTCTGCCTCCGCTCGAAGAAGAGGCTGCAGCGATTGCCTTCACCAGGAACCGGTCGCCGTCACGTGGCGGCGGCGGCGGTGGACAAGCTCGCGCCCCGGCCGCCGGAGGCTGGCCGTCTGAGGTGGAAGTACCGGCTAGCGTGCCGCGGGTCCTACGATTCAGGAGACGGGCTTCCCGGGCCTCCTCCTCCGCCTCCTTCCGGTGAGGTGAGCGCGTCAAGAAATGCTGCGAAATTTGTTAGCTCTCCAGTAAGAGTTCTGTTGTGTTCTGTTACGAGTTACGATGATGTTGTGTTGATATGGACAGAGCGTGGATGTGTGGCGTCCTGCCCTTAGCAGATGGGATGTCCCATGGCAGTGGCCAACCGTGTCCCTCACCATGGTGGCCTGTGCACTAAGGTACATTGCAATCCAGATTGGTACTGTGCATTATCACTCTAGCGACAGCATTCTGAAACAAGAAATTTCATTTGCACAATCCAGATTATGTCGATTACATGTAAATGCCAATAATTTGGGTTCTTGAATGTCTAGAAAAATTTGCTGAATGTTCTTTAGACAGCGCTCTTTTGGCAGGAAAGGTTGAGCAGTCAGTTTTGGACTATCTAGGCTATCAAGCCGGAGAGGCAACTATTGATGAGAAGGCCGGGGTACTCTTTTTGGAACAATTGTATGGATCTGATTTCTTTTTCCTATGTATGGATACCGCAACTCAACTCATAGCTCATCTGCTTATAGATTATATATCAGCGTGGGATTTACTTGTCTCTTCTTGTGTCCAAGTGCAGTAGTGTGACAGCAGTTGCCATTGGAGTTATTTTTGGCATCACCAATACCTTCCGACCATTCTCGGATGACATATTTCGTTATGGTCAGAGAATGATCTTGTTATTCCCTTTCAGTAATTCTTTTGGTTGCATTATAAGAACATGTTGCTTCCTTTCGGAAGACCACCTTGATAAATAATAGAATCGTTAATGGCATGAAAATTACCTAGTAGCCAAGACTTGTGCTGCTTTCTGCACTATGACTGGATGTTGTTTCTTCCTCTTTTGTTGGCTGGGAGTTTATTAATGCAACTGTATTTGTCAATTTCCAGATTTTAAGGAACCATTTAAGCTGCAAAACGGCTGGCTCCTGTGGGCTGGAATTGGCCTCTTTTTTGCTCTAGTTTCCATTTCTTTAACTGGAGCAGTGATGACCTTTCTGAATGGTGAAACCACACAGAGAGAGGTCGATCTAGACTTTTTATGCTTGAGCTGCTAGTCTTGTGTTGTCTTATGGAACACTAATTTATAAATCAATTAACAATCTTCATTGATATCCTACATCCTTTCTATTTCAAATTTTATTATAGTTTTTATTGTTATCTTGGATTTTTCTAGTGATTTGTAGAACTTGTCAAGAATAAATTACTCTAATTTGCTAAATGGTTTCTTCATTAGCCATATTTTTGGCATGTCTTAGTTTCCAGTGTTTAGCTCTGTGGTACACTATACCATATGCCTAACGTTCCTGCATCACCAGCCTCTGTTGGAAGAAGGTTGTGAAGATTCAGATATGTATATGTAGTTATATGATATCCATGATATAATAAACGTATGGACTAGAGTATGTTATATATCAGATAAATGTAAAATCCCAGAATGTTAGTATTAGACCACATTTTTCCCACATGGGCACATCTGAAATTTATAGTAAGCGGTGATCATACATTTTCACCAAAATTCGCATGTGCGTATTCCTACCGGTCATCTACTTGCACTGAACTTTTCATATATTTTTGAAAATCCTAGATATGATTGGTAGATGAGATACAAATTCAGGTTTAGATGTACCCAAATTCAGATGACGATTTCTCATGTTATTTTACTATCTTACGTTTAACATTTTATCAAGAAAAAACCCTTACATCTCACCTGAACTTATTTACTTCTTGAACATCTTCTTTCAGACTGACTCGCTAGGTCTTCTATTGCCACTGATAGGCTCGTCGAATATCAGGTATTACTTGTGGGGTTTACTGTCACAAATTGCATGTAGATATAGATTAGGGAAGAGTAGACAAACTTATCTGACATCTTGACTTTTTTTCTTTATTCGTAGCACTGCCTGTCTGCTGGGCATCACTGGGGTTCTTGCACCAATTTTGGAGGAAACTGTATTTAGAGGATTTCTAATGGTATCCTTGACTATGTGGTAAATAGGCATACCTTTTTCTTGGTCCAGAAACTTATTAACGCTTCTTTTTAAGGGATTCCTGTGCTTATCCTAGAAATGATGAACTGTACATTGGTGCATCTGCACTTCTGTACCATATAAAAGAGATATATAATTTGTTTATTATACAGGTTTTCTACGCCAGTATCTGTTCTGATCACAGCTGTGGTGTTTGCCTTTGCTCATCTTACACCAGGAGAGATTCCCCAACTTTTTGTGCTTGGTAAGTGACTGCATTACCAGTAACTTGGCAGGATACTGTACAAAAACTGCATTATGCTGAAACCCCCCTATCACAAGCCCTCAGCATGGTTACTAGTTCGGTGTTGCCCAGAATCGAACAAATCACAAACAATTGTGAGGCCATATGTTCATATGTTGTGTAACTTGTGTTACATGATTTGACAGCATGGACATGACTATCTTTTCCATCTGTTGAATGTGCACAGGTGTGGCACTGGGATTCTCATATTCTCAAACTCGGAATCTTCTTACTCCTATCACAATTCATGCTGCTTGGAATTCCGGAGTAATATTGTTACTAACCTTTCTTCAGGTATATATTATCTTTATGTCACCGTTTTGTTGTACAACTGATGGCCATTTGTCCTTCTTTTATCCATATGCAGTGTGATTGCACACAGTGTGGCTTAGGGTGTTTCTTTGGAGTCGTTTGTTTTCACTCCCCACGCACCCCCTTTTTTTTTTGAGGAAATGTCATTCGGCTAGCTTTATTGGTTTGAAAAAGTAGTTACATTGTTCACAAGCGATTCAAGGATAAAACTAGGGGATCATCATCCCAGATACAAGAATTATGAGTAACAAAAGCATTTCTTGCTAGCTTGTGCGCTACGACAATGGCCTCCTGAATCCCGATTAAGATATTCTACAAGAACCCTATCAAAACCTGTCAAAGATGTTGTTGCAATCTCCATATATCGCTGATGATGCTGTTGCCAAGAAGCCACCATCTTGCATTGTTTCAACCACTTGCATGCAGTCCATTTGGACCGCAAAAACATTTATACCAATATGCTGCGCTAGCAGCAATCCCTCTGAATGCATATGCTTCTGCCATTGCTGCGTGTACTACATGCATAAGATATCTGTGAGAACTCGCAATATAGTTTCCATGACAATCTCTAATCACCACCCCTGTTCTTCCATAGCCTGAATTCCTATCATAAGTAGCATCAACGTTGATCAGTAATATTCCTAAAGTTGGTTTCCTCCATCCCTCTCTCGGCTTCAAAATCCATATGTTATTCAGTTCAGTGATATTGATCTGTAATATTCCGTCAGTTTGAGTAATATTGTCACCAACCGTTCTTCAGGTATATATTATCTTTTTGTCATCATTTGTTGTACAACTGATACCCATTTGCCCTTTTTATCCATATGCAATGTGGTTGCCGTGGCTTAGGGTGTTTCCTGGCTTCGCTTGTTTTCACTCCCCCGACACCCTGGTCCTTGATCAATCTGCTCTGTCACTTAGGGTGTTTTTTGGCGTCGCTCGTTTTCACTTCCCATCTCATGCTGGTCCTCGATCCTTTGTTGTACATAAATACTGTCATCGTATGCTGATTGCCAGAGCTCCTGCCTTTTGTGGAAGAAAAAACATAGAAGTACTGAAAACTAATTGAAGTTCTTTGTGTATTGTGTTTCAGCTGCAGGGATATGATATCAAGGAGCTGCTGCAGGCATCTTGAAGGTTTCATTTGGTCACCATAGTTTTATCTTGCACCGATTTTGTACGTTACTGTAAAATACATGAACTCTTTGAAGTATCCCCTGCTAACAATTCATAGTTGACGTGTCATCTGATCTGGTAATTTCCTTTTGTTTTTCAAACTGCGGTTTGATATTTGATCTCTTATGATGTCAAAGTTAAATTCCAATGTGATATGATGGTATGTACATATACTTTATGCAAAGCAAGTTAATTTTCACTCATTTGAAAGCAAGACAAACACAGAACTAATGCTGCGACAGTCGCATATAATTTATGGCAGGCTAGTAGGCTACAGTGCAAGTCCAAGAAAGCATATGTTTAGAAAAAGAGAAAGGCTCTAAATTTTGTATGTGTCATGTATAATTTTATTTAACTGTAGCAACAGATAAACTGGAAATATTATGAATGGCTTATTGAGCAAAGACAACACACACATAGGAGCATATGTCCTCTGGGAAGGTATCTGGTGCTACCAGTGCACCCGATCTCTGTAACTTGAGAATCGTAAAGAAATCATGGCGTTTTTGTGAGGATGCAATTACAAAACATATTTAACATGGTATAAATTTTTAGATCCAAATTCGAAATAGATATCTCGAAATAAAAAAGACAAATCATGATGTGAATTGGTAGCTAATGCAAACTGGGCCTTCAAGTTATACTCTAGGTACCTTTTTAACTAATGAAATTCGAAACTAGGATCTATATCAGTGAACCAAGCCAGTTAAAGGCAATATTGTTTTTCTTATTTGCAAACTGATTTGATTTTGTAAGGAAAGAGAAGTTTTTTGGATTTTGTACACATGTGTAATGAACCATCAATTTATGTTCTGAATAAGCTTGCTATAGAGTAATGTGCCATTTTACAATGGACGTGATGAGGTAAACTAACATCCTATAAGCTTTATATAAGACCGTGGCCACCATATTGTCTGGTACTGAAGCTTCATAAAGACAAGCACCAAAATCGTATAAGAGAAAATAAAAGCGGTCCTAGATAAGTACCACATGCAGACAAGAAAGCGATGTGCATCTGCTTCCAGTCAGCCCATGTTATAAAAGATGGATAATGCAGCATAGAGAAAACATGATACTTGCAAACTGGAAGAGAGAAAAGAAAATAGGCAAAGCAAGTTGATTGCCATGGTTCCATCATGGCCTTTGGATGTGAGTTAAATTGCAACTGGTGGGATTGAGAGACACGGGGAACTGCTAACATACAATTTTGTCACCGGTGACTTCTCCTTTGCCATTGTTCTTCACTTCACTGCATCTCCCATCAACGATATTGGAAATCTGGGCTGAGTAGCCTATGACTCAGGAACTAGCAAGGTGTTCTTTCGGCCCCCTAGTTTAGCTTGGGACATGTGTCATATCTTCAGTCATAAAATACAAGGTTTTGTTTTTGAGGAACTGGCACTTTTGGCAGTGATCTCCTTATCAATTAAGAGGATATAGAAATACATTGTTAGTGTTATAAATTCAGGATAAGGAATCGCCCAGAGGAACGCAACGAGACATAAAACTAGTCTGGTTCAGGAGGTGGTTCGTTCTGGCAGTCAGAAATGTAGTGCATAGACATCATTGGCATGAAGATGTCTTGTTTGGTGAGGCAAATAAGTCCATCAGCATGCAGAGAAGTATCGTCACTGGGGTTCTTGCACCAATGTTGGAGGAAACTGTGTTTAGAGGATTTCTAATGGCATCCTTGACTATGTGGTAAATATGCATACCGTTTTATTGGTCCAGACACTTATTAATGCTTCTTTGTAAGGGATTTCCTGTGCTTACCTAGAAATGTACAACTGTAGATTGGTGCATCTGCACTTTTTCACCGTAAACACATGAGTGGAGTAGTGTTCAAGACTGATTTCGGAAAGGCCTATGATAAGGTCAAATGGTCGTTCCTTCAACATGCCCTAAGAATGAAAGGATTCTCCGATAAATGGCGCCAGTGGATCCAACATTTTGTTACTGGAGGTAGTGTGGCTATCAAAGTCAATGATGACATAGGCCATTACTTTCAAACAAAAAAAAATGACTACGACAGGGTGACTCCATGTCTCCAATATTATTTAACATCGTGGCTGACATGTTGTCTATTCTGATTGATCGCGCCAAGCAGGACGGTCAAATTGCAGGAGTAGTGCCCCACCTTGTGGATGGTGGCCTCTCTATTCTGCAATATGCCGATGATACAATTCTTTTTATGGAACATGACCTGGATAAGGCTCGAAACCTGAAATTATTACTTTCAGTGTTTGAGCAGATGTCAGGTCTTAAAATTAACTTTTATAAAAGCGAACTGTTCTGCTTTGGAGAAGCTAGTGAAGCAGCGGCTGAGTATGCCGACCTATTTGGCTGTGCGCAAGGCCAATTCCCGGTTAAATATTTGGGAATTCCGATTCATTATCGGCGACTCACTAATGCGGAGTGGAAACATGTAGATGAGCGCTTAGAGAAACGGTTGAGTAGTTGGAAAGGCAAGTTGCTCTCTATTGGAGGACGACTGGTCTTAATTAACTCAGTCCTCACAAATATGGTTCTCTATATGCTCTCTTTTTTCCAAGTCCCAAGAGGGGTCTTGCAGAGGCTGGATTATTTCAGATCCAGATTCTTTTGGCAAGGGGACAGCGAAAAGAAAAAATACAGGCTAACCAAATGAAGTGTGGTTTGTAGGCCGAAAGACCAAGGTGGACTTGGCATTCATGACCTTCAGGTCAAGAATGATGCCTTACTTAGTAAATGGTTGTTCAAACTACTTACTGAGGATGGTGTTTGGCAAACCCTGCTGCGCAATAAGTATCTAGGCCAAAAAGCTATGTCACAGGCCTATTGGAAACCTGGTGACTCACACTTTTGGGCTGGTCTAATGGCGGTGAAGAAACACCTTTTCTGTTTTGGATCCTTTGCGATAAAAGATGGGTCGGAGATTCGTTTCTGGGAGGATAACTGGCTGGGCAATGCCAGCCTCCGAGAACAATATCCAGCTTTGTACCGCATTGTTCACGATAAGAATGATACTCTAGCGCAGGTGCTCAGTTCATTTCCGCCGAATATTTTTTTTAGGCGGGATTTGATTGGCCCCCGTCTTATGTCATGGCAAAATTTATTGTCTCTATTGGAGTCGATAAACCTGACACAAGGACGGGATGTGTTTCACTGGAACCTCACTACATCTGGGTCCTTCACAGTCGACTCTATGTATCGTGCGCTCACGCATTCAGTGGTCCCAGTGGATAATAACAAGAAAATTTGGATGTCGAAGATTCCACTAAAGGTTAAAATCTTTATGTGGTATCTTCGAAAGGGAGTTGTGCTAACCAAAGACAATCTCGCCCGTCGCAATTGGCACGGAAGTAAGAAGTGTAGTTTTTGTACTCATGACGAGACAATCAAACAGCTCTTTTTTTAATGCAAGTTTGCGTGCTCTACATGATCAGTCATCCAAATAGCGTCCAATTTGTATCCGCTCACAAGTGTTGCCAATATTTTTGGTCATTGGTTGGACGGCATTTCAAATAGGTTCAAAATGCTAATTCGGGTGGGAGCATATGCCTTATTATGGGCACTCTGGCTATGTAGGAATGATTTGGTTTTCAAGGGCAAAAACACCTCTCCTTTGCAGGTTATTTTTCGCTGTACGCACTCGCTTCGTACGTGGTCTACACTACACCAAACGGAGTATCAACCGCTATTCAAGACGGTGTGTACGCGGTTGGAGCGGGTGGCCAGGGAGGTCTTCACTCAACATGGGTGGCAGCATAATCTACGGATAGCCGCACCAACTCCTTCGACATAGGCGGACTGTCGGTCATATATGATCCTACTATTGCTGATATGTCACCTTTTTTATATTCTTTCAATTTGTTTTTGTTTGGCTATGTGCATCTTAGTTATGCAGAGGCCGGTGATGTTCATTATGTTTTGTATCCGCTTGATGCTACATTTTGAGTCAATAAAAATGCCCTTTATCGGAAAAAATATATAATTTGTTTAATCAGGTTTTCTACCCTAGTATCTGCACAGCTGTGGTGTTTGCCTTTACTCATCTTACACCAGGGGAGTTTCCCCAACTTTTTGTGCTTGGTAAGGGACTGCATTACCAGTAACTTGGCAGGATACTGCACAAAAACTGCAGCATGCTGAAACCAAACAAATCACAAACAATTGTGCGGCCATATGTATGTTGTGTAACTTGTGTTACATGATTTGACACCATGGAGATTGATTTTCCATGTGTTTAATGTGCACAGGTGTGGCACTGGGAATCTCATATTCTCAAACTCGGAATCTTCTTACTCCTATCGCGCAATCCATGCTGCTTGGAATATTCTTACTAACCTTTCTTCACGTATATATTTTTTCCAACCGGGCATCCCCGTTTCCATTAATTTCTCAACGGAAAGATAGCAACCTCCAGATCAGTCTATTTATATTACAACCAAAAGCAACACCCTCGCAACAGCAGATAACCAAGAACTAGGAAACTAGGAAAGAAGGGAGCGAGCTGGGGGCACTATCAGGAAACCCGCTGAAGCTGCTCGGAATCGAAACAGCTACCACGGGACAAAACCTGATACCACCTAGTCTAACAGTTCAGGAGAGAATAACAAGTTCCATGATAATAGACCATGAACCCTAACTGAAAAAGCAGCACCGAAATGAGACCAAAGGACATCCAATGCTGCAGCCAACACAGCAGCACCTTCCAGCAGCAACCCGACACTAGGGAATCAGACCATTCTCGGCTCAGGATCAGCAACACCCGTCGCCCATAACTTTATGGCACCCTTTTGTTGTACAACTGATAGTATCTCCCTTTTTTAGTTTTTTACCCATATATGCAATGTGGGTGCACACAACGTGGCTTAGGGTGTTTCTTTGGCGGCCCTTGTTTCAACTTCCCCAGCACCCTGGTCCTTTTTTTTTTTGAGGGAATGTCATTTGGCTAGCTTTATTGATTTGAAAAAATAGTTACATTGTTCACAAGCGATTCAAGGATAAAACTGGGGTGGGGGGGGGGGGGGGGGGTCATCGTCCCAGATACAAGAATTATGAGTAATAAAAGCACTTCTTGCTAGCTTGTGTGCTACGACATTGGCCTCCCGATTACGATGTTCTACCAGAACCCTATGAAAACCTATCAAGATGTTGTTGCATTCTCCATTTATCGCTGATGATATGCTGTTGCCGAGAAGCCACCATCTTGCATTGTTTCAACCACTTGCGTGCAGGCTGTTCGGACCTTTGTGCTAGTAGCAATCCCTCTGAATGCATACACTACTGGAATCAGCTTCTTTGCCGTCAAGGCATAGATCACGGACGGCAAAATTCTTTGCCGTCCGCCAGCGGACGGCAAACTTTCCGGATGAACACGTGCCAGCAAAGGATTACGCCGTCCGCCATCCGTGGCCAGCAGACGGCAAAGACAGCGGACGGCAGTGCGGTGGCGTGACAGCCGTTAGGGGGTTAACGGCGCTCTTTGCCGTCTGCCAGCGGACGGCAAAGAGTCAAAGCTCTTTGCCGTCCGCTGACAGACGACAAAGAGCCCAGCTAGGCAGCACTGGGAAGCTGCCACGTGGCTAGCTATGCCGTCCGCCAGCGGACGGCAACGTGATTTGAATCTTTGCCGTATGCTGGCAGACGACAAAGTGACCAAATAGGCAGCCAGTGTTCCCAGGTTTTACAGGTAGCTGCCACGTGTCCTCTTTGCCGTCTGCTAGCGGACGTAAAAAATGCTACATTTCCCCTATTTTTATTTGAATCCATTTAATTTCACAGGAATTCACACACAGATATACATATTTTTTTTACATGCACAGCAGACATATGATGTATCCAACACATAGCTCCATCCATGACAACATACATACATAATAAGAAACAGAGTTCCATCCATACATATTACAGTAACATCACAATGTTCATCCAACACATTGTTCCATGCATCCATATAACAAGTTCCACATTTTTCATCGATACAAACGAAAAAAAGAAAAGGGAAACAAGACTCCATCCATGCAAGCTTCCATATAATGAATTAAATCTGCAAAATGGGAAACAAGAAAGTTATAAGAAAAAGACTAGAATCAGAAGAAGAAGAAGTAAGCATACTTAGGTAAAATGGAGTTAACCTAGCTAATTGTGCCATTTTTGAGTGAACTAAGCATATTATGCCATTTTTGATATAACTTAGAGCTAACTTCATTTTGGAGAAGAAGAAGAAAACTAGAAGAAGAAGAAGAAGAAGACTAGAAGAAGAACTATTCTTCTTCTTTTCTTCTTCTTCTTCTTCTTCTTCTTCTTCTTCTTCTTCTTCTTCTTCTTCTTCTTTTCTTCCTATTCCTTCTTTTCTTCCTCTTCCTTGATTTTCTTCATCTTATTATGTCATTTGTGGACTAAATAGGCTAAATTATGTCATAAATGGACTAAATAGGCTTAACAAGAAGAAAAATGCCATTTTTGAGCTTACCTAGCTAATTATGCCATTTTTGACCTAACTAAGCATATTATGAGATATAACTTAATTAGAGCTAACTTCATTTTGGAGAAGAAGAAGAAGAAAACTAGAAGAAGAAGAAGAAGAAGAAGAAGATCTTCTTCTTCTTCTTCTTTTCTTCTTCTTCTTCCTATTCCTTCTTTTCTTCCTCTTCCTTGATTTTCTTCATCTTATTATGTCATTTGTGGACTAAATAGGCTAAATGATGTCAAAAATGGACTAAATAGGCTAAATAAGAAGAAAAATGCCATTTTTGAGCTTACCTAGCTAATTATGCCATTTTTGACCTAACTAAGCATATTATGAGATATAACTTAATTAGAGCTAACTTCTTTTTGGAGAAGAAGAAGAAGAAGTTCTTCTTGTTCTTCTTCTTCTTCTTCTTCTTCTTCTTCTTATTCTTCTTCTTCTTTTCTTCTTCTTCTTCTTCTTCTTCTTCTTCTTCTTCTTATTTCCTTCCTATTCCTTCTTTTCTTCCTCTTCCTTGATTTTCTTCATATTATTATGTCATTTGTGGACTAAATAGGCTAAATTATGTCAAAAATGGACTAAATAGGCTAAATAAGAAGAAAAATGCCATTTTTGAGCTTACCTGGCTAATTATGCCATTTTTGACCTAACTAAGCATATTATGCCATTTTTGATATAACTTAGAACTAACTTCATTTTGGAGAAGAAGAAGAAGAAAACTAGAAGAAGAAGAAGAAGAAGAACTTCTTCTTCTTCTTCTTCTTTTCTTCCTATTCCTTCTTTCCTTCCTCTTCCTTGATTTTCTTCATCTTATTATGTCATTTGTGGACTAAATAGGCTAAATTATGTCATAAATGGACGAAACACGCTAAATAAGAAGAAAAATACCGTTATCACGGAGGTGTAGGAATGGTCGGGGCTGCGCCAGTGCCAGACGGATGTGAAGGACCGGTCGGGGTTCCGGCATTGGCAGAAGGAGTGGTCGATGCTTGTCAGGAGCCATGCTGCACCAAAGATCATTTCCAATAATGTCTCGTTAGCAAGTTCGCAAACTGAAATGTGAATAGTAGTAAGCAACGACCATTCAAATCAAACTCACCGTGGTCGCCGGAGCAATCTGGGGCATCGGCGGAGGGGCCTGGCCGTTTTTCTCGCACATGGTCTGCACATTTGGTTCTCACGAGTCAGTCATATTAGATAGTAATGCGAACATTACGTGCATGATTCACTACAGGAATCAGATAATTTGCCGTCTGTGCCCTACAGACGGCAAAGACCAAAAAACAGACGGCAAAGAGTTTGCCGTCTGCAAGCTGACGGCAAAGTCAGACGGCAAAGCTAAGTCGGCAAAGAGCACTTTGCCGTCAGCTTTTTATGGGGCAGACGACAAAGATTTTGCCGTCAGCCAGTCTGTCTTTGCCATCAGCCGAAAAAATAACAGACGGAGAAGAAAATCGTCTTTGCCGTGAGCCAGGAAGATCACAGACGGCAAAGCATATTTTTTATTTTTAAAAAACTGTACAAACAGACCAATTGCAGATGCCAGACGGTCAAACGCTTAGACAAAATCCTCACATGCGAGGTTTTTTTTTTCCTAATATTCGTTCGTTTATGCTGTGGTTTAGTAATCTTATTACAATCATCTTTATGTATATGCAATAAAAAGGTTTCATTACAGAGAGATTACAGAGGGGGTCAAACAAAAAAACATATTGCAGCGGGTGCCCGCGCGGCACGGCAGAGCCACGCCATTGCCGGCGCGGCCAGCAGTGGGTGGCCGGCGCGGCACGGAGCGGCCAGCGGTGGCCGGTGCAGCACGGGCTGCGGAGGCCGTTGAGGCACGATGCGCCACGCGCGGGGCCAGCCGGGGACGAGGTCGGGTCCAGTGAGGCGATGGGCGGGGCCGCGGGGGACGGGCGGGGCAGGGGGCGGCGGAGGCCTGTAGAAGCGAATCAAATGGTCTGGGGACGGTGGAGGCCTGCGGGGGCGACGGAGCCAGGGCCGGGCCCGGCAGCGCCGCGGGGCGACGGGGCGCAGACGCCTGCGTGCGGGGGCGGCGGAGCCAGGGCCGGGCCCGGCGGCGCCGGGGGGCGACGGGGCGCAGACGCCTGCGTGCGGGGGCTCCGGGGCGAGGAGACCTGCAGGGGCGCGGGGGCGGGGCCGCCGGCGCTGGGGGCGAAGCGGGTGGATGTCGAGTCAACGGCACCGGGGTGCTCTAGATCGGGAGAGAGGGTGCGTACGAGAGACTGAGAGAGAGGGAGAGATGCGTACGAGAGAGAGGGTGCTCGGGGGAGAAGGAGAGACGAGATGGGAGTCGTGGGTGGTGGCAGGTACAGTCGTGGGTGTGGGCGGGTAGGGTCGTGGGGGCGCATGCGTTGTGGGTTAGTGGGTGGGTGCGGGCGTGCGTCCGATGGTTGTGGGTTGTGCGTCTCAGATTTTGCCAAGTCATCGATCCGTGTCATCGATCCGTGTGGTGTGCTTTCTCTTTGCCGTCTGAAAAAAAAGACAGACGGCAAAGAGCTCACTTAGCCGTCTACCGAAACAAACACAGACGGCAAAGATTCTTTGCCGTGTGCCAAAACAAATACAGACGGCAAAGAATATTTGCCGTCTATGTTTTTGTTAGCAGACGGCAAAGTGAGCTCTTTGCCGTCTGTCTTTTTTTTTGCAGACGACAAAGTCTATTTTGCCGTTAGGTTTTCTTTGCCGTCTGTTGATGATGGCAAACCCTTTCTTTGCCGTCTGCCCGACGAAAAGCTGACGGCAAAGACATCCCCTGACGGCAAATTAGCTGTTTCCCGTAGTGATTGGGCTAATATGCACGAGAAACGTACCACGATGAGCTCGTATAGGGCCCGGTTAGCGCTGTCGTTCCGGTTCCTCTCCTCCTCCAACAGCTTAGCCGTCCTCTCCTCCATCTCCCTCTCCCTCTCCGCCGCCTCCCTTTGTGCCTTCCTTTTTGCCTCCTCCACAAGCTCCTTCGTCTTCAATCTCTCTTTCTCAACAATAGCCTGCAACACACCACTCCTCGTCAGCATTGTAATCATCGACGGACGCACACACAATGTAATGGAGGAAAGGTGAGAGAGTCCGTATAACTAACCGCCATGGCGATCTTCGCGGGCCGTGCACGAGGCGTTATCTCAGGATTAGAGCTACTCAGGCGCTTCTTGATCTGCGGGAGAGTCTTAGGACAACGTATCAGTCCATCACCAATGGCTAGAGAGCCATGGGACCTCCCGCCACCAGATATCATCACCAGCTCTGTATCAAAAGGATCCTGGCTCGGGTTAAAGTCCTCCCCTTTCCTCGCCTTCCCCTCGTGTCTGTACTTCACAAGCTTGTGGTGGGAGGTCTTGTTGGTGAAGCTCTCTGGATCATCTAGGTCAGACTCCGTGAATGGCCTGGCCTTCTTGTACGGGGCCATATGGGCCATGCCATAGAAGTCGAACAGACCTGGCACAGGCTTCTTGTGGTGGTGCGCTTGAGAGAGGGAGGAACAAAATATTAGTTAAGGGCTCAAGCTAGCGTGAAGAATGATATTGCTATGTAAATAGTGAAGGAAATATGCCCTAGAGGCAATAATAAAGTATTATATATTTCCTTATATCATGATAAATGTTTATTATTCATGCTAGAATTGTATTAACCGGAAACGTAATACATGTGTGAATACATAGACAAACAGAGTGTCACTAGTATGCCTCTACTTGACTAGCTCGTTAATCAAAGATGGTTATGTTTCCTAGCCATAGACATGAGTTGTCATTTGATTAACGGGATCACCTCATTAGGAGAATGACGTGATTGACTTGACCCATTTCGTTAGCTTAGCACCCGATCGTTTAGTATGTTGCTATTGCTTTCTTCATGACTTATACATGTTCCTATGACTATGAGATTATGCAACTCCCGTTCACCGGAGGAACACTTTGTGTGCTACCAAACGTCACAACGTAAATGGGTGATTATAAAGGTGCTCTACAGGTGTCTCCAAAGGTACTTGTTGGGTTGGCGTATTTCGAGATTAGGATTTGTCACTCCGATTGTCGGAGAGGTATCTCTGGGCCCACTCGGTAATGCACATCACTATAAGCCTTGTAAGCATTGTGACTAATGAGTTAGTTGCGGGATGATGTATTACGGAACGAGTAAAGAGACTTGCCAGTAACGAGATTGAACTAGGTATCGAGATACCGACGACCAAATCTCGGGCAAGTAACATACCGGTGACAAAGGGAACAACGTATGTTGTTATGCGGTCTGACCGATAAAGATCTTCGTAGAATATGTGGGAGCCAATATGGGCATCCAGGTCCCGCTATTGGTTATTGACCGGAGACGTGTCTCGGTCATGTCTACATAGTTCTCGAACCCGTAGGGTCCGCACGCTTAACGTTACGATGACAGTTTTATTGAGTTTTGATGTACCGAAGGAGTTCGGAGTCCCGGATGAGATCGGGGATATGACGAGGAGTCTCAAAACGGTCGAGACGTAAAGATCGATATATTGGACGACTATATTCGGACTTCGGAAAGGTTCCGAGTGATCCGGGTATTTTTCGGAGTACCGGAGAGTTACGGGAATACGTATTGGGCCATACGGGAAAGAAGGAAAAGGGCCTCAAGGGTGGCCGCACCCCTCCCCTTGGTCTGGTCCGAATTGGACTAGGGAAGGGGGGGCGCCCCCTTCCTTCCTTCTCTTTTTCCCTTCCTCTTTTCCTATTCCATATGGGAGGTGGAATCCTACTAGGACTAGGGCCCCCTCCTAGGGCCGGCCTCCTCCTCCCTTGCTCCTTTATATACGGGGGCAGGGGGCACCCCATGGACACAACAATTGATCCTTGAGATCTCTTAGCCGTGTGCGGTGCCCCCTTCCACCATATTACACCTTGATAATACCGTTGCGGAGCTTAGGCGAAGCCCTGCGTCGGTGGAACATCATCATCGTCACCACGCCGTTGTGCTGACGAAACTCTTCCTCAACACTCGGCTGGATCGGAGTTCGAGGGACGTCATCGAGCTGAACGTGTGTAGAACTCGGAGGTGCCGTGCGTTCGGTACTTGATCGGTCGGATCATGAAGACATACGACTACATCAACCGCGTTGTGATAACGCTTCCGCTGTCGGTCTACGAGGGTACGTGGACAACACTCTCCCCTCTCGTTGCTATGCATCACCATGATCTTGCGTGTGCGTAGGAAATTTTTTGAAATTACTACGTTCCCCAACAAATAGGTCATTTTGGAGCTAAGAAAGGTTATTATGTCATTTTCGAGGAAACTAAGCTAAGTTTAGGTCATTTTCGAGGTAACCAAGATTATTATGCCATTTTTGACCAAAGTATGCTAATTATGTCATTATTGAGCTATCCAAGGTTATTGTGTCATTTTAGAGCTAACTATAGCATATTTAGGCATTCTATAGAGCTATCTAAGGTTATTATGTCATTTTAGAGCTAGTTATGTCATGAATGAACTAGCTAAGATTAGTTTAGGTCGTTATTGAGCTATCGAAGGTAGTTATGCCATTTTTAACTGACTAAAGCATATTAAGTCATTTTATAGAGCTATCTAATGTTATTATGTCATTTTAGAGCTAAATATGTCATAAATGAAGTATCTAGCATGAAGAATGAATTGCATGAATCATGTAGCAAACCACATACCCAGTCCTTCATCGAGAACTCGGAGAAGAGGCGCTGCTGGATGTGTTGTAGAAGACAGCGCGACGAAGCAGTGAGCACGATGTCGTCGACGTACAGGAGGAGGTACGCCATGCCGCCATCGGAGTGGTACACGAACAACGACGGGTCGGAGCGCGCCGCCGTGAAGCCGACCGTGCGCAGGAACGCGGCGAACCGGTCGAACCAGGCACGGGGAGCCTGCTTGAGGCCGTACAGAGACTTGTCGAGGAGGCAGACGAAGTCGGGGTGGTCGTGGTCGACGAAGCCGGCAGGTTGTTGACAGTAGACGCGCTCGGCCAGCTGCCCGTGAAGAAAGGCATTATTCACGTCCATTTGATGGACGGGCCAGTCTCGCGACGCGGCAATGGCGAGCACGGCACGAACGGTAGCAGACTTGACGACAGGGCTGAAGGTTTCGTCAAAGTCCACGCCCGGTCGTTGTGAGAAGCCGCGGACCACCCACCTGGCTTTGTATCGTTCCAGGGAGCCATCGGCCTTGAGCTTGTGCCGGAACAGCCACTTCCCAGTGACAATGTTGGCACCGGGTGGGCGAGGCACTAGCGTCCATGTGTTGTTCGCCATCAACGCCATGTACTCCTCCTGCATAGCTGTTAGCCAAAACGGATCGCGCAATGCCGTGCGCACGGATTTGGGTATGGGGGAAATGGTGGTTGCGTGAGCTTGGAGTGCATACTTGGGGTTGGGCTGGAAGATGCCGTTCATACCACGGGTGACCATGCGGTGTGTGGGCACGGGGGGCGCGTGGGATTGCGTGGGTTTGGCGGGAGTCGGAGGGGGTGACGGGGTTGGCGAGGGGTTGTCGTTGCTCGGAGGTGTGTGCGGGGAGGTAGATGGGGTGGGTGATCGGCAGGGGTGGAGTGCTGGTGGTGACTGGCACGGAGGCGTCGAGGGCGCAGGGGGTTGGTCGAGGCCACACTGGTGGCTGGTGAGGCATGACGCACGGCCCGACGATCTGGGGAACTCGGGGACTGGTAGTTGTCATCATCAGCAGCCGACGCAGGTGGTGTGGGTTCAGGGGTGCGGTAGGGGAAAGAGCTCTCGTCGAAGAAGACGTGCCGTGAAGTAAGAACTCGACCGGTCGATCGGTTGTAGCAACGGTACCCTTTGTGGTCCGGCGAGTAGCCGAGAAAAACACATGGTGCCGATCGGGGAGCGAGCTTATGAGCAGCAGTGGCTGTGGTGTTAGGGTAGCATAGGCATCCAAACACGCGCATGTTTGTGTAGTCTGGGTGGGCACCGTAGAGTAGGTAGAACGGAGTGAGATTGTGGCGCGGGCGACACGGGCGTCTGTTGAGAACGAAGGTGGCGGTGTTCAGTGCTTCTACCCAGAAGGAAAATGGCATGGAGGCGTGGATTAGGAGGCTACGGACAGTGTCGTTTAGGGTTCGTAAGATACGCTCGGCGCGGCCATTTTGTGGGCTGGTGTAAGGACACGACATGCGTAGAGCAATGCCGTGTGTGGAGAAGAACTCGCGGCTGGAGTGGTTGTCGAATTCGCGCCCATTATCTGTTTGAAGTGTTAGAATGTTTAGGTTAAAGTGGCGAGAGACGAGGGTTTGAAAGGTGAGTAAGGTGGGGAGAACTTCAGATTTAGCATGAAGAGGGAATGTCCAGACAAAGTGACTATAATCATCGAGCACAACTAGGTAGTATTTGTATCCAGATAAGCTTTGTACAGGCGAGGTCCACACATCACAATGAACGAGCTGAAAAGGAAAGTAGGATACATGGTGCGAAACTGTAAACGGTAGTCTGGTGTTTTTCCCTAATTGACAGGCATGGCAGGTGTGGGCAGGTGCAGCGACTGTAGAAGGCGATGCTTGCCGCAGAGTGGTCGCCAAGGCATCGCGCCCCGGGTGACCGAGACGTTGGTGCCAGAGATCCACGGTGGCGGCGACAAGGCTGTGGTGCGTGGGAGGTGTGGTGACGGAGTAGAGCTCGTCGTCGTCATCACATCGGAGGATCACCTTCTTTGTGCGCCGTTCCTTGACAGAAAAACCGAGGTCATCAAACTCAACATTAACGGGATTATCGCGAGCGAGGGTTTTAACAGAGATGAGATTTTTGATTATGTTTGGGCAGACAAGAACATTTCGGAGGGAGAGTGGAGAAGATGTAGTGGGGAGGAGTTGGTGGCCGGAGTGTGTGACAGGCAAGGACGATCCATCGCCAAAAACTATGTGGGAGAGAGCAGTGGGGTGAGAGGATGCGAGCATACCTGAGGACGAGGCCATGTGTGATGTCGCGCCTGTGTCGAGGTACCACTCGCCGCCAGCGGGGGTCGGCGGGGCGGGCTGCTGCATGGCCATGCTGTTTAAGGCATGGATGAGGGCCGTCTGGTCCCACGACGGCGCGGCAGGCGCGTTGTAGGGTGGCACCGACGCGTAGGGTGCAGGGGAGCCGTAGGGCGGCGCCGTCGGGTAGTGGGTCGCGGTACCCGCGAACGGAGAAGGCGCGCCGGGACGCGCACCCAGGATGCCAGAGCCCGGGGCATGGGGACGCCATGGCATCGCCCAGGCATGAACCATGCCGGTCCAGGGCGCCGAGGATGGCGTAGGAGGGCGCGACGACGAGGTGTTGTGGTAGGAGCCCCCGCCGTAGTTGGCAGGGGCCTTGCCCTTGCCCTTGTAGCGGCCGCCGCCGCTGTTGTTGTTGTTGGAGCGGCCGCCCCCGCCGGAGTTGCCGCCACCCGAGCCACCAGAGGCTGGCGAGCGCGCGGCGTGGAGGGCCATGTCGGTGGAGCCGGCGCCTTGTGCAGCGTGACGGCTCTCCTCCAGAAGCAGAAAGGCGCGGCAAGCAAGGAAGGTGGGAAGCGGCCGCTGCATGGTGAGAATCGGGATGGCGTAGTGGAGACGAGGAGCGAGACCACGAAACATGTTGAGTACCTGGTCCCGGTCAGTCACGGGCTCGCCGAGGTCAGCCAGGCGGTCAGCACAGTCTTTCAGACGGGCGAAGTAGGCAATGACAGAGGAGGACCCCTGCTCGATCCGGCGGAACTCCGTAGCGAGGAAGACGGCCTGATGCTCGGCGTTCTCCAGGAACAGGGTGGCGATGGAGGCCCAGAGCTGTGCAGCGGTGGCGTTCCGTTGATGAACAAGGCCGAAGATTTCCGGGCTGACCCGGTTGTACAGCCATGACACAATGTGTGCGTCGTCTTGGAGCCAGTACGGCGCCGCCGCGCGAGGTGGGTCGACGATGTGGTCGGTGACGCCGCTCTTAGCGAACATAACCTCAAAGAGGGTGCGCCACTGGGTGTAGTTTGGTGGCGTCAGGGTGAGCACAAGCGGGACATGTTGGTTGATGAAGATTCCGGCCAGGGGAGATGCAAGGGCGGCCATCGCAGCAGATGGGGTGCTGTCAGGCTCACGAGGGAAGAGGGCGCCGCCGCGCGTGGAGTTGGCCAGCGCGGACGGGGTGAGCAGGGGGGTGGAGGTGGCTGGGGCCCGAAGGGGGGTGGTCGGTCCATGGCTGACCGGAGGGGGAGGGGGAGGGGGAGGTGCGGCCATGGCGAGAGGAGTGCGGTGCAGAAGGGCAGCGGAAGAGGAGTTACAGGCTCAGGAGATAGAGCGCATCTGATACCATGTGTGTAGGGAATGTGAGAAGGCAAAATACACCACAGTGCATGCCGATCCATTAGCTCTGTATATATACAGTTTCAGAGAACAGCCGTTGTGCAGTCGTGCACAGGTGGAGATCGTGCGCCTAGTGCGCAGAGAGGGGGGAAGACTAGGTCGTGTATACAGAGGGCTGGGTCAACCAGTGGATATCCGCTGACACAAAGAATAGTTCCAGTAAAAGTGAGGCAGAGAAACGAGTGAATGGAAATTAATGTGGCAGTGTGAGAATATTCCATAGGCGTTCAACATGGGCACCACAAAATAATTAACTATTAGTTCTCATTTTTATTACATGTAAATTTCGCTATCATATTAGGATTAAATGATTTTTTTTTGTAGAAAAAGGATTGAGAGAATTGTTTTGTACATATCCTTCAACTCGTTTAATTTGTCTGGTGAGCAATTTTCATTTGGCATTGCATTTCTAATAGAAATTGGACTGAGTTGATTTTGGCAACACAATAATCATGAAACTTTGTATTGAAATAAAAATACAGCATTCGTCTGTAGGCAAAAGGCAGTCTATATTATCAACCTATGCCGCTAACATGTGAGGACCAACCTTCCTTACACCTTCGATGCTTTTCTTTAGAGGTGATCGGCATTGATGGAGATAAAACATTTGATGTCTGATCAGAGTAAGTCCTAAGTTGAACATTTGGCGCATATATCAGACTAGACAATGTGGCCCAGAGTTAAAGCCTCTGTAGCTAGTCCCTGGAATGTGTTCTTCAACCCAAAGACTACTCAGCCTCAGCTAGAGAGTTGATCCAACTTCAAAACCTGTGAACAACAATAACAAAGGAGAAAGTAGCCATGATCAATATGCACGCAAGAAGTTCCCCATGTCTCCCAATCCCACAAGTTGCAGTTTCGCTCTCATCCAAAAGCCAGATCTGAACCATGACACTCAACCTGCTTTGTCTCTCTTCCTTCCTTTTTCCACATTGCAAGAACTATAGGTGGTAGTAACATGTTTGGTCTCTACTACTCTATCCTTCTTTTATAACATGGGTTGGCTTGAAGCAGATGCATTGTACCATTGTTTCTTTTACTACATTGTTCCAGATATTAATTATTGATCATGGCCATCAGCAAGAAGCATGTGGTTTATTACTACCAACACTTTATATCTCTTGTGAAATTTAGGTGCTTCTCTTTATGAAGCTTTGGGTGCAAGGGCAATACAGATTTCATAATCATATAAAAGGTTAGAGTGGTAGTGCATCATATTACTTGCATTGCAAATGGAACATTACTCGTAGCAAGCTTTATTATCTAGCAGAAACACATGATGATTAATTGGACATAAGTGTACACAGCCAAAAAAAATTTCTCTTCCATTAAAAGAATCAAATCATCTTGCACATATGAAAAATAATATTGCACTTAGTTGCCTTGGTTCGCTAACATAGACTCTGATTCAGAGTTTCATGAGTTAAAACAAAACAAATGACCACAACATAACAAGGTCTGTGTCATGTGTAATCTCAGACCAGAGGACTGCGATCATCTTTTTATGGGCTGTGTCGTGACCAATATTACGTGGATCTCCATTCTGCAGTGGAGTGATGTGCATGTGGCTCCTTCCCTGGATCAGGAATTCTCATCTTGGTGAGCTTCTGCTTGAGATGCCTGCCATGGCAGAGATAGGAAGAGACTGGATTGCTTATGCGTGCTTGGGGTTTGGGCTATCTGGGGGGAGAGAAACGCCCAGGTCTTCGAGAATAAGGTTACTCCCATCATTCAGGTCGTCAACCAACTCAAGGTCGATGCTGGGTACTGGCTGGGATGGATCTAAAGTTCAGGTCACTTGTTGCTTGTTATCGTTTAGGTTGAGGATTGTTTTTTGTGTGGAAAAAGAGGTTAAAACCCCCGGCCTCTGTATCAATCAATGCATACAACCATCTTTATTTATTGTTCAACAAAGATCTGATGAGAACATACATCAAGCCACCTGAAGCCACCACTCACACCTACAAACTCGATAATGTGTAGTGCTCTCATTCCCCATATGTAAAACCGGTGTCGTCGCCGATCGATCCGCATAACTATCGGGACCTATAGCCGGTGCAGCAAATCCAAAGCGTACACCATATGCAACGTTTTAGAGGCCGCCATCATCATCGAACCGCTGACCCATCTTTAGAAAAGAGATCCTCATCATCCTTGCCAGTCCGCCCCTCCGTCGACGCCATCACGGCGCTAAAAAACACCACCTTCCTGCATGCAAACTGCTGAGCACGTCGTAGTCGCCGCCGGTACACCGCATCACCATGCGGCCAAGTACCACCAGCCGATATAGCTTGAAGTACCAGAACGATATGTCGTGCATAGCACCTGCTGAATAGGCACGACACAACGTAGCACCTCTCGGTCAGGCATGACTTGACATCTCCATCAAAGCTCCGTGCAAGACGAAGCCGCTCCACCTCTTGCCTCTATCATCCAGCGCTGCTCCATAAATGATGCTCCCAAGAGAGAAACGGCGCCGCTGCGACATCGCAGTGCCGCCATCGTCCGATCTGAAAGACGACAATGACCCTTTCCTTCTCTATAAAGTTTACATACAGTTTGTCTGCATGGTTTGTAAAACAAAACAAAACAAATGAAAGGGTAGGATAGAGAGTACTCATCTTACAAATGTGGATCGGGAGCCACGTTGCTTAGTGTAAACTGTCAACATTAGTTGGTTGAAGCTGTAATGTTATGTGGATCTTACTTACAATGACATACATATGGTCCTACATTGTCTCCGTTGTGAGTCCCATTTCCGTTCGACAAGTTCGTTTTGTAAGTTATGACATGACGAACGATTTTAACATTATCCCTCTTACCCTCTCTTTTCACATGGAAGATAAGATAAGATTAATCAGACCCATTACTTAATGAAATCAATGACTCAGATTTATTATATACTCTTACCTTTCATCTGGAAAAAAAAGGAGTTAAGAGGGACCATGTTAAAAACCTCATGACATGAATATCACTTGCGAGCGCCATTTCTGGCTTGAGGCACGTATGTACTTGATGCCCCTGATGTATGTTAAAATGCACAAAATCACCATATAGATATTTGACAAATGGCTTTGTACACACAGTGATAGTGCCCATGTAAATTTTAGTCGAATCATCGTGCTTGCTACCATGTGGCGTTGTTCCATCATAGTTTGATGATAAGAGAGCCCTGGTCCCAAGAAATGTGTACAAAATAAAACGGATAAAATTGACATCAATATTACGATGAAAAGTACTAGTATCTAGAATCCCAACATCCAATAGTCAGCAGGTGTGTGCGTAACACTAAATCTGAAACTGAAGTTCAACTTTTTGAAACAAGGCAAAAGATTTGCTATTTTCATTGATTAAGAAGAAGAGAGTTGTCCGGTTAATTAGAAGAAAACCGGACGAAAACCTAAATTACAAACCCCACAAGGGGCACACACGGACGACCTGGCCACCAACAAAATCACGACACAACCAACGACACAACCGTTGAGAGGTAGCACCGAACAACAAAGCAACGCCAAACAGTCGACCGCAGCGTCGAGGACATGGCAGCTCCGATTTTGCCGAGGAGCATCACAGGAGAAAGTTACAAGCCTCACACCGACCTAGTCCAGCGCAACACCTGAAGAGCACCGCTCGTTGAAAACCGCCCTCATGGAGTCATCATTGCCGCAGTGGCCCCGCCGCCCGCAGCTCCGACTTCTCTGTCACAGCCAGAAGCCAACATAGGCACACCCATTGGCGCACTGGACCTTCGGCATCAGAAGGACAAGTCGCGACCCGGCTCTCCTCGCCACCATCATCGTTGCCACACACGTCGCAATGCCACACCACCTCATCGCCGGTCGGGCACCTGCAGAACGCAATGTAGTGCACATCCAGCCTGCAGGAATCACAAATGGGACCAAGATCTTCAAGACGGCGCCCCCAAGAGGGAATACGACGTTGAAGACGACGCCGCCGCCTGATCCAACCAGGATCATGACTTTCGCCCGAAGATCTTGACCCGAGAGCGAAGGATGCCCAAATCACCTCGACGGCGCCTCCAAGGAAGAAAGCGATGCCCACGGGCGCCGCGGCCGCCGGCCAGCAAGAACCGGCCAAGCTTTCGCTCGGATCAATCGACACCACCACTCTCATGCAAGCAACTCCACTGACTCGCGCAACCATGCACAACCACAATGCCATGACTGTGCAGGGACCACCACCATGACTTGCTATCGAGTCAACCACGGCAAACCACCAACATGTAGACTGATGCACTTCCTCCGGGCAGGGAAGGGCAGACTGCCACCCCGCATCCTCCCGCCGGCCAGATCTGGTGGTCCAAAGACCGCGCAGAAAGCAGACGCCACAGCCCGAGCTGCCGGAGCTGTCACCTGCCGAAGAACCGTCGTCGCCGAGCTGCCTAGACAGGCAGGACGAGCCTCCCACCACCAGCACACCGCGGCCGCTACGTCGCCCGCGCGAACTCCACAGCCGTCGACACGTGTCACACGTCAACCACCTTCTCGGGGCCGCCGCCCCAGATGCCAGCCCTCGATGCCCGCCAGAGCTCACAGCTCCACCATGGAGCCGCCAAGCACCACGTTGTCGATGCACACTGCCCGCCGCAGCCCCTCGCCGGCGCAAACAGCCCCGCCATGGAGCCGCCGAGCACCGGCTCGCCGACGCGTCGCGCGCCACTCCGCCGCAGCCACCGAGGGCGGAGAAAGCCAGATCTGGCAAGCACGGCCAGGATCCAGCCGCTCCCCGCGCAAACGCCGTCCCTGCAGCCCCGCCAGGCGCCCGCGCCTCCGGGAAGATGCAGCCGCCGCGCGCGCTACGCCGTGAAAGAGGAGAAAACGCCCCGCCCCACCCTCCCTAGGGCACGCGCGGGCTTCGCCGGCGGCCCCTCCGGCGGCGGCGATGCGGGGGAGTGGGGGAAGAGAGCTTTGTGGCGGCGGTGCTAGGTTCCCCGGTGTCGCCCGAGCTAGGCGACGCGGCGGTCGGGGGGCAGGCAGCCTCCCCTAGTGTTAGGGGTCTGTTGATTTACTTTTGTCAGGTTATGTGGTCTCCAGATAAAAGAACGATAAAGCTGGAAAGATCTTATAACCAGATAACCAAGGACCTTGCTTGCGGTGCTTCACGCACAAACAATTATCTACTCCCTCCATTCCAAAATAGATGGTCCAACTTTATACTAACTTTGTGTCCCTTCGTTTCAAAATCGATGATCCAACTTTATACTAACTTTAGTATAAAGTTAGTATAAAGTTGGATCATCTATTTTGGAACGGAGGGAGTAGCATGTAAAATTGTTGCAGAATTTTGAACTTATATATAGATTCTAAGATATGTCATAGGGATGACACAAATTGGCTTCTTGTTGGCTCCCAAAGAAGGACTTGGATTTTGTAAGATCATAGGACTCGGCTCCTCGACCGATCAGTCGATCTGCTCTCGGTCGGTCTTTCTCGCACCTACGTACAGCTGCGCCGCGTGACGGTCAATGGCATGGAGACATGCAGCGTGCGCGAGGGTCGGTTAGTTCGTTCATCAGAGGATCCGATCCGGGGCCGCAGAGCGATGGTTTTAGTTAGCTATGGGCTTACGGCCGAGGGCGAGATGAATCGATCAACGATTCTCTTCCACAGCAGAACCCACTGATTCGGGGTTTCAAAACAACAAAAATGTACAGCAAAAAAAAAAAAACAAGAAATCGGCGTGAGAAGCCAGTTTGCTATTCGAGGAACGTGATCCCATATACTAAGACTAGGCCCGTAAGGGTTCCTTTTTTCTGTTTTTTTGGAATTTTTTTTACCATGTTTCTTTGAGCGACGTGTGTGCAGCCCTTGTTTACCTTCACGTGTGCAGCCCATCGTACGAGAGAGTTCCTTTGTTTTTTTATATTTGTTTGACTGGCCGGTTTGCATGGTCAAGCTGACGTGCCTATTCTATATTTCCTGGGTTTCCTTCCTTCGACGCGTCTCCGTATGGGCATGCATGTCTGCGCCATGCACCTCGCCACGTTTGCCTCCACCGCTTTGACCGGTCTATCTCTGTCTCTCCCGAAAATTCTGGCTCAATCCCGTGTCGTGGCTCTGCCAACCTATGTGCGTATAAAAGGCCCCCCGTAGCGTGGGTCCCTCCAGTCACCGCTGCACCCAGACGGCTCCTCACCAATACGCCCATCTCTCCTCCCGATGCTGCCCTCCACCCTCCACCCGAGATCCCATGGCGCGCTACGTCGCCGCTCCGGCTGGCCGGCCGAGAGGTGCGCACAGGCTACAACATGAATCGGGAGAGCCATGTACCATCGCCTCACATGGATCTTCCTCGGCTCCGGCTCCCTGCCTCCCATGGATCTTCCTCGGCTCCGGCCCCCTGGCCTGAAGGCGGATAAACAGCGGTGGCCTTCGCGTGGTCCAAGGTGGCACGCCTGCAGCTGGCAGCGGATAGCTCGCTGCCCCGCTGCTCTCCATCCTAATCGGCTCCCCTTGGCCTTCCCCAGCTTCGGCCCCGGCTGCCGGTCCCCTCCATCTGCCCGACGGCCGTCCCTCCGCTGCAGCGCTCTTGCAAAGGTACGCATCGCATCTGCCTTTCCTCTCCTCTGATCTGCGTGGTTTCTTTGTACAGGTAGATGAGTTATTAGTACTAGAATTTCAGATCTAAAGTTGGTGCATATGGTACAGATTCTTAATCTGAGAAGAATGTTCAGGTATCGCGTACAGGTCTGTGGTGAGGACAAAAATTTGGGCGTCTAGCTCCTTGCATGAATGTGCAAGGAATTTAGAACCTGCATCTTTTCTTCAGTATACCATGGTATATTTATTCTTGATCTCTCCTTGACGTTGTGTTGCATTTTTCTCGATGGAAGTAATTTTGGTTTAATTTCACATGGTGTTAAAAGAAATAAACACATGATATGTAGCTGACATACAGAGGAAATGCTACAGCTTGATGATTATTGCAGTACTACATTATTTTCAGGTATGTATTGTTCCTTTTGTGATAGTTCTCTCCTATGAAAGTAAAATGAATCATTTTTATTTTTTGAACAAGGTTGCTCTCTCCTATATAGAAGTAAAATGACTCATTTTTAATTCTTTGAACAAGGTTGCCGAAAGTAGGGCGCTTAAAAAGCTTCGCAAAATCTGCTTACTATAGAAATCTAATGTAGGTTTGTTAGCCTTATAGGGTACTAATATGCTGAACACATGATATTAAATATACAGTACATTGCACTGTGAAGAGTATGTATATACTATCCACACAGGATTTAGTATGTCACACTTGACTTCATCATCCTTTCTTTTCAGATGTATTCTTTAGGCATACACTAATGTGGTAGCTTAGTCATATCCTGTAGCTAATTTAGTCACCACAATACTCAGGATTTTTTCCCGGCTTTGAATATAAATAACTTCCACTTGCCATTTCACATGACAAGCACTACATTTCATTTATTTATGGCCTACAACTTATTATTTATGGATAGGCACAACTGAAGTCTTTAGTTTTTGGGTATCATAGAAGAACGACATTACTTTTTGTAGCGATAGAACAAATTGATCAACGTTTGACCTTTTCCAGCTATTATTGGACACTTACTAGAAAACTGGGCTTTTCACAGGGCAATATTCACATTAGTCCAGGTTCAGTCACGAACCGGGACTAATGTGAGCATTGGTCCCGGTTCGTGCGGCCAGGGGCCTGTCGGGCCTCGTGGGGGCATTGGTCTCGGTTCGTCCGGACCCTTTGGTCCCGGTTGGTTGGACAAACCGGGACCAACGGGCCACGCTCCTGGCCCATTACCCTTTAGTCCCGGTTCCTACCACAAACCGGGACTAAAGGGCTGGTCCTAGTTGCGGCCAGTGTTTACTCCCATCTCGCCAACCGAAGGGCGCTCACACCAGTTTATAAGCCCGTCCTTCTCTGCCTTGTTAAGCTCCTCTTAAAGTGAAAATAGATGCTTTTATACAGGGAATTTGACCTAAATTCACAGTAAATTTCATAGAAATTTATTATGAATTTAGGTTGAATTTTCTCTATAAGCGCATCTATGTTTATTTTTTATATTTATAAAATA